>NW_010534356.1:397-714 GCF_000687285.1 Phaethon lepturus | reverse complement strand
CGACACCGGGCTGGGGTGGCACAAGGGATGGCTCCATCCCTGCAACATGTTTCTTTACTACAAACTTTTTGTGCAACAAAATAAGGCCTTTGCCAAACCAAATGGGCCCCAAGCCAGCTCCTTCCAAGGCTCCCTGGGATGCTCCGCTCTACCCACCCCTCGGCGGGTGCCAAGCTCTCGTTGCGGGTGTCAGTTTTTCTGTTTGGGGTGTTTTTCCAATTGGTGCTGGATGTTCTTGATGAGCTTCTCCCCAAAGGTGGCATCAAGCTGGAGGAGCGGGGAAACCTGCCTGCGCCGAATAGTGAAACCCGCTGGCA
>NW_010534356.1:0-379 GCF_000687285.1 Phaethon lepturus | reverse complement strand
TAAATATAGACTCCTCATTTATTACCCTGCCAGCTGCTGGATTTGGTGCAACAGGAGCTGGGGGGCTGCATTAACGCTGCCCCTCACCCATGGCTGGGGACTGCCTGTGCACATCCAGGGCAGATGCTCACGTTGGCTTAAACAGGGTGCAAAGCATAAAATAGACCACGAGCCTTCTCCCTGGGTGACTCCTGAGAAACGGGGACGGTTTGCTGGTGAAATGCTGTGGGTCTAAATCCCCCATTCTGCATCCTGGAGGGGTTTAGAAATGTGCTGGCATGAGCGGGTCCTTCCTGGGTGGGAGGGGATCCCCCCTGCTCCCGGCGAGAGCAGCGGCGGTCGCCGGCGAAGGATGCTGCGCCGGCGCCCCAGAGCACAG
>NW_010534355.1:0-3077 GCF_000687285.1 Phaethon lepturus | reverse complement strand
TAGCAGACTCAGGTGTGCGAAGAGGCGGTGTCGCGGCCCGGTAAAAGAGCAGCTCTGAGTCTTTAAGTACCCGCTGTCGGTGTTGGGGGAGCCTCCACAACGGCTGTGTGGCCTGTGGTAGGTCGTGTCAGGCAGGGGTTCCTAGTGACCAAAAAAAGAGGAGGTTTGGCTTAACAGTGGCATGCCTGAAGGAGGAAAGGCCTCAGAGGAGAAGGGGCTCTAGCAGCGGTCCAAGAGGTCTAGATTAGGAACGGTTCAAAACAGAGGGACACAGTAAGGCGATAGAACATTGTTTTTGCTACACTTTGTAGTTCCCTACAATTTCTGAACATAGAGGCAAATGCTCGTTTATAGCTGTAAGAACTCCACAGGGGCTTATACTTTGATAGCTTTTGGGTACTTCTCTGTTAAACAGTACTGAAGGAGCAGAGCTTTATCTTCCGCCTTATGCAACTTCTTTCTACTAGCTTGTTTCTGACAGCTGTTTTTCTCTTGGGCTTGCTTCTAGGATCATCATCATACAGCCCTTGAAACTTGAAAACCATGTGTTCCGGGCTCAGGGTGTTAGTATGCATTGTGTTCTTCAAAGGCCAAGGTACTACATTACAGGTTTTCTCATTTTAGTCATCTAATTCATACAATAAATGAGTTGCCATGATCTCTGCTTGTAAGCTGAACTTTATAACCTTTCTGTCTCTTTCTTACAAGTGGAAAGAAAAACATAATGAACATGACTGGTGTGTCAGGTACCCTGTGAATAGTTGATGCTGATACAGCAAGAGGCAGAGATTTTTCTTCAAACTGAATGAATGTATATAAAACAATAAATGAGTTATAATGAGAAAAACAGCTTTGATGAAAACATGAGCCAAGAACTGACAGAGAAGTTTAGACTTTCCCTGATAGCTCTTTGGGGAATAGACAGTTAAGTTTCTGCATTTGTAAGGGAAACATGGCATTCCTTAAAGCTGAACCTCCTCCCTTGGGTTCCCACTGAATGCCTGAGAGATGACAGTAGAGGGTGTCTCCAGAAAGCTAATATTAAACATGAGGAATTAGTATGGAGGGAGCAAGCAGCAAATGAGATTCCAGTTTTGACCACAGAATGAGCTAAAAAAATTTTGCATCAGCAGCTGTATGTAGTTTCTTACTCATTGGCTGCACACAGCTCCTTCTGTTCAAAGGGTTCTTGTGTGCCCTCATATTAGTAAAGGCACCTGCCCTTTGTGTGATGTGTGAAAGACAGGCTGCTCCGAAGGAATAAATCAGCTTCAAACAAGCAGAAAGTGCTGAGGCAGTGTAATGCAACATAAACTCAGCTTGGAAGGGCAGCCTAGGTTCAGACACACTCGCAACTAGTTTGCTATCCACATCAGTATGAACCAGGCTTGCAGGGGAGCTGGTGGGCTAAATATGTGGACAGATGGAAGAGATGCAGACAGGAAATGGGAGAGGGGGAAAATAATGTTTATAAAGCTTTAAGGAGGCTCTGGTTAGTTCTGAGAAAGGGCTTTCACCAGGCCCCTCTCTATATTTAACTCTGTATGACTGTATGACTTCAGGAAAGTTATTTGAAAGATTCAAGCCAGGTGCAAGTCTTCATGAAGAGGACAAACCCATCGGTGCTGGGTGTAGTGTGGACACCCAGTCAGCTCACGTGATGTGGCAGCTGCCACCACACCCTTTCCTGTTTGCCCTGTGGCCACAGGCAACCCTGCCAGCCACTGCTGCCCTGAGTATGGAAACAGGGATAAGGCTTGTTTTCCAAGATGCTGGTAACCCCTAGCACCCGGCATTACTCGGCAACGGAGAGGTGGCGAGCAGCTCTGGAGTTGTATCTCCCATGTGCCAAGTCAAATGCAACATCGAGCTCTGGGAACTGCTCTTGGTGGTGTTGACTTTTAGCGGTGTGTCAGCCTCATCTCCTGCAAAACGTAATATTTACTTATGTAAAAAGGTATCGAGCATACTTTGCATGGGTGTTCCGAGTTAAAAATTGTCAGTCAGGGCAAACATCTTTGGGGTGAGCTACAGCACAGCAAAGTGCATATGCTGCACTATTACAATTCTTTTCAGAACAAAGAATGACCTGGTGCTCCTCTTGGCTGCTGAATGCCTGGTTCAGCGAGTTTGAAAAAGCGCTGCAGTGTTTGTGAGTTCAGTCCTCTTTTAGATAAAACCTATTTCCTTTCCCTTGGTGAGATGTTTAGTTTCTCAGTGAGTCAGCAAATTGTACATTTGACGAATGTACCTCACAACTGTTAAGGTGAGCATTTAGTATGGCTCTGCAGGAGGCAGTGAGACTAATTAGTTCTTCCCAGGTGACTTAGAGTTGCAGAAAAGGGCTAAATGAGATATTTAGCCTGAACTATTAATGGGAGGCATTTTCCTATGGAGTGGGATCCTGTTTTTAATGGTGCCTGCATGTGAATCTCACTGCAGGATCTGTATCTTGGTCCTTAATTTTGTAGCAGTGTCTAGTCAGGAGGATAACCTGTACCTGGCAGATGAGACACATCTATAACATAGCTTGTTCTGTGAAAGCTGCTATTCGCTGGCATGAAGCAGCTGGATGAATGCGAGATCACAGTACTGTAGTCGTGCTTTGCTGAGAGTATAGAGGAACAAGGAAATAATTTCTGTATTAAAAAAAAATAAGTTGTAAAGAGTAGCGGAAGTGTTGTAACGAGTCCATTCCCACCTGCTCCTTGCCTGGCGAGCAGCAGCACCACTGCCTGTCTGTGTTCTGCGAGACAAGCATTTCATGGCAGATGGGGTCATCCTGGTGGCAAAAAGTGAGAGTACGGTCTCTGGAGGTCCAGGCAAAGCCCCCTTTTCCCCCCATAAACCCCTTGAAGAGTAAAGCCTGGCAGAGAAAACCCGCAGCACGCGCAATACGCGATTTAAGCTTTGGGCCAGGCTGCCGGCGGGGCCGGGACTCGAACCGGGGCTCCCCGCGAGTCTCCACCCGCCAAGGACCCCTGTTAGGTACCCACGGCGTTCGCCGGGCGGAGGCGCTTCCGGCAATTGTGGCGGTCTCCCGGAAGCGGAAGTGGTGGCGCGGGCCCTGGCGCCGT
>NW_010534354.1:21189-22581 GCF_000687285.1 Phaethon lepturus | reverse complement strand
GCGCGGGGTTGAGGGGACCCCCGAGCTCTGCCTCGCAGGTACCGGGGCTGCTCAGAGATGCTCACCCACCAGCCCCTCCCAAGGTTTTTTTGGAACAGTGGGACATGCGCCTCTCGCCCATGCCGGACTGACCCGATCTGCGACTCCTCCGCCCCCCTATACCCAGACAAAGTGGCATCTCTCAGGACAAAGCCTTTCAATAGATCCCCTGCCCTCTGCCCTCTCCTGAACAATGAGAAATCAAGGAATATTGTCCGAGCTGAATAAAAAGATCTAAATTTAGAGTGTCTGATGTGTTCTTGGTTTCCTGCCATGACTCCCCTCCTCCTCCCCAGCCTCCCTCTTCATTGCTCGCTAGCCTTCTGCACAGAAAGGTTTCTGATGGGGTGAGATCACCACCAAGACCCTGTCTCCCCAGTGATGAGACAGAGGGGAATTCCGAGTTTGACTCTAGTCTCTATTTTTGTAGGGCAAGGAGGAGGAGAGCACACCGTTTTTTGCCTCACCGGCGTAGATGTGCAGAGAGGAGAGGGAAACCTAAGGTCAAGAGAGAGGGAACTTTCTCTCCCACTTCAGTCTCCTTGTGTCCCGGCCCTGACGTACCCCAAACACTCCGTCCACACATTTCCACCTGCTCAGGACATCCTTGCCTCCAGCTCTGCCACGGCGAGTCCTTGGAGCAGTGCTGTCCCTGTGCTGTTCCAGCCCAGAAGCCCTGGCTTGTAGGACCCTCACTGCCCTCCCACTTTCCCTGAGCTAGTCTGGCAAGAAGCAAGCAGCTCAGAAAGAGCAAATAGAGGCAGAAAAAAGCCTGACCCAACCGAAAAAAAAGCCAAGAGGGGAGGGAGAGGAGGGGTGTTATCCAGCAATGTACTCCTGATGTTTAAACAAGGGACTCCCTTGGGTTCGTGCCTGATAAGGCTGGGTGTCAAGGGAATCTATTCATTTGTTTTCCTCTTTAAACAAAAAGGCCTTCCCATAACCACAGTGAGGAGGGAGCCAACACCTCTTGACGAACAGACTTGTCTTAAGTGCACACATGGGAAGCCTTTCTGTCTTGCTCCTGGAGAAGAAAAAAAGCCTAGACCGGGAGTATTGACCACAGTGCTCAGTATCAGTGGAAAGGAGAGCGTGGGCCAGCAGTATTTTCTGCACAAGGACGGACACCAGGAGCTACGTTGAGCTTGCCAGCACATCTGCGGGGTGTCTGGAGGTGCAGAGGTCCTTTCCGATAGCGGGATTCAGGCAGATGGGCTGGGGGACTGCCTTAAAAACAAGGAAAACTCCTCCCGCCCTCCCCCAGCATTGAACAGAACCACCTGAGAGCCTCCTCCGACCCTTCCCGGCTTGGTGGCTGAGTCGGCGAGCAGGTGGAGCAGGGCTTCGAGACCA
>NW_010534354.1:9189-21158 GCF_000687285.1 Phaethon lepturus | reverse complement strand
CTCCCCCACCCCGCTCCTCTTTCCCTGGCTGCATGATCTGGCAGGGGGGCGGGGGGAGAGGCAGCGATTTTGAGTCTTTTTTTTTTAAATTTTGTTATTATTATTAATTTCTCTTTTGCCAAGAGTTTGGGGGCCGGCTCTTTGGAATGGCGCTCACGTGTGCCAAGGACAGCAGGCCAAGCGTGCCAGAGCCATCAGTGGGACAGGAGGGGTGAAGGAGCAGCAGTGGGTGCTCACAGGAATGGGGAGAGCCACCACAGCCCCGGCCGACGTCGTGTGAGCAGGCAGAGAAACCAAGCGGGGCTGGACCCGCTGGGGCAGCGGGGAATGCCCCCCTTCCTTCCCTCTCAGCCAGGGTGAACGGCACGTGGGACTCAAGAAGCAAACGGGAGAGCAAGGAGGTTGGTGGAGGGCAAGCATAATGCCTGTTCCCAGCTCAGAGGGGTTGGCAGCGCCAGAGGTGGGGAATGGAAAAGCTCAGGTCTCCCGTTCAACATGCTGCTGCTGCCAGAAAGCATGAGGCTAATGGATGCAGCAGGGTGGGAAGAGAAAAACCAGCCTCAAGGCCACTGGAGATGAGGCCTCTTACCATGGTCTGGCTTGTCACCAGTGTGAGGGAGGCAAGAAGAGGGCTGCTCCACAATAGAGGACAAGCCAGGAGCCAGGAGTGACCCCAGCCCAGGTGGTGACCCTGCTGATCCAGGTACAGTCCCTCAGTACCTGAGCAGAGACAGAGAAGGGACTGGAAATGAAACGACCTACAAAGTGGGTCTAGAGTCCAGCTAGGAAAACCAGTCAGTACGCCAGGACAGGAGGCGACGCGGGTACAGCAGGAGACGGGACCAGACGCGGGTACAACCTACAGCACAGTTGGGGTTAAATGGAACTCCTGGGCCATGAGGATGTCTGGGTGCAAGTCCCAGGTGAGGCTGGCCAGGACAGATAAGGCCCAGTAATGCACCTGGGGTCTTGGCAACCATCAAGGTATGTTCTCACACCTCGTGGAGGTCTGAGCTCGATGGACGGCTCCTTGTGAAATGCCCTGGCTGCTGTTGGTTGGGTGACACATAGCCGGGGCAGGGACATGGACCTGGGTCAGGATGGTGGCACAAAACCAGGGCAGGGTCACAGTGGGGAGACAGAGGACTTGGGGCCAGGTTGGGATCATAACTTGGAAGCAAGGCAGAGACATGAATCTGCTTCAGAGACACAGATATGGAATAGGGGTCCCAGAGGCAGGCAGATATGGGGAGGCGTGCCAAGACCCCACTGCAAAGGTAGTGGTAGGTGGCATGGGAGAGCCAGTGCTGAAAAACATCAGGGACAGAAAAAAGGATGCAGTAGTGTCCTAGGGTCACTGAGGAAGCAGTGGGGTGCAAGGTCCATGGTCTTCACCCAAGGAGGAGGCGTGGGGCCTCAAAGCCTGAGGACCAGGCTCCATCGTGCACAGCTCAGGGCTGTAGAGACCTCAGCTCACGGTCAACAAGCAGCAGGAGCAGGGCTGCCCCACACAGGTGACTGACCCAGGGCCAGGCACAACCCCAACGTGGTCCCGCAGGCGATCATCAAGGTGAGGATGGGGTCAGATTCCACTCACAGCCCCAGACAAGGCAAGGTCCAGTCAGGAGCAGCAGGAGACAGGGCTGGAGGCAAGGCTGCAGCATTAGGTCCAAGGTGCATCCTGGAGACAAAGCTACCACCAGTTAACGTCTGGAGTCCATCTAGGACAACCAGTCAGGGGAAACCAGGACAGCTGGGGACAAGGCCCGGCACAAATACACCTACAACATAGCTCAAGCCAGAAGCAGGTACCTGGAGCTGAGCTTAAATGGAGCCCCTGGGCAGAGGGGTGCTGGTCCCAGCTGAGCCTGGTTGGGGCCATTAGGCCCCACTGATGTGCTCAGGGCACTGCCAAGCATTAGCCATCCCCATGGCAGGACATTGCCAGCTCTTCAGGGTGTGGGGCCCGTAAATCTGTCCCTGGTGAGGCTCACCATCCGGGCAGGATGTTGATTACCTAAACCAGCCAGAGGGAAAAGAGGCTTGAAAGCCAAGACACACCTGAGCAACACGTAGTCAAGATGAACTATCCTTGCCTGGCCTCATCCTTCTTTCGCTCACTCTCCCTTTCCCTCTGGAATGACAACGCAAGACACTGCCTCCATCTCTGAAATCCATGCCAAGAAACTTTTATTTTTAAATTCACAAACAATGACCTAGCAGCTGCTCCAAGGCTTTTTTTTTCCTTTCTAACAGAGTGGAAATTATATATATATTTAATTAGCTCATCGGAGCTAAATTTCCCTTCCCACCATTCTTCATTAAAGGCAGATGTAAAATGACCCCCGACTCCAATCTCTATTGAAGGGGGTGTGACCCCTCTCCATCTAACAGAAGTTACCAGAAAACCAGTTTCTCCCATCCTGCCTCTTTGCTTTGTCCAATTGTTGGCAGAGGGAGCCAAGAGTTTAAAATGCCATTTTGGCTGCCTCACCATTATCTTGGGCAGAGGGAGGGTTGAGATACCTCAGAGAATGGAAAACTCCCGATAAAGTAGGGGAGTGTGATATAGATATATGCTCACGTCTCGCAGGCCCTTGCACCCAACTGGGATCCAAGGATGCTTTCTTCTGGGTAAAAAAAAAAAACAACTTTTTTTTTTTAAATATCAGCTGTCTCAAGTTCTTGCTGGACCTGAAGTCAGGCCCAGCCTGAAGGTCTTTACCTTCTGCACCCAAACACTACCCCTTCCCCATGCATTGGCCATGAGCCACTCCAGGCAATTCTCCTGACCTCACACAGGGCGAACGGGGCCCGGGAGCTCCCCGCAGCCTTGCACTGCCCGGACGGGGCTGCCTGCACCACTCGCACACCGCGCTGTGGGCAGTGCTGCCAGCGCCAGCAGAGGACCATCGTCACCACGTTAGGATTGTCTGACACAGAGCGTGCATTCTTCGGCCTGAGGCATGGCAAGGGATACAGCCTCCTGTTCACACCTCTGACGAAAATTTGATTAAAACATGGAAAACATTTTGTTTTCTTCGTGTTACTGCTGAAGGGATTCCCTGAAGGCATTACTTTTCTTCTCCTGTCCCCTTTTTTGAGGAAAGCTGCTGGGCTGACTGCCCTGGTCCCTAAGGTCTAGGTGAAGGAGAACATGTCCCCTTTTTTCCCCCCTGCCAACCTGTCAAGATATTTGTGTGGGAGACAGAGTTCATCGCACACACATCCTGCACAACCACCACTCCCTGGTTTGAGAAGGGGCATGTGCTCCAAGGTGCAACAAGACCTCGTCCTTTCCACTGAAGCAGCCAACCAGGGATACCTGAAACATGGATTTCGGTACCTTTGCCACATCTCAATCTTTCTGCCATCCTCCTTCTCATTCCGCCCCCCCCAATTATTTACGGTGTGGAGCTGGACTTGTCTTAACTAAGCAGAAAATAATAGCATGCTGGATACTTCTGTCATGCTTGTCTGCCACAGTGACTTGGACTTGACTGAAAGTCATCGATCTAGGTGGTCGGCTCTTGCTTTGAGAGGTGTCCTACAGGATTTTGGGATCATTGGTCACTGCATGCATATGCTGTTAGACCCCTCTGGACACCCCAGCCTCCCAAGCCAATCTGCATGGCATGGGTCCAAGACAGGACATGCCCGACCGGCTTTTTTGGACCTGGCAGCTGTTGGCAAGTCTGGGCTTCTCTGCATCGCCCCAGCCCCGTGCTAGGTATGCCTCAAAGTTTGGGAGTTGTTTGCTTACTGCCTTAATCTCCTCCAGTGTCTGAGCCACAATAGAAGGTCAAGTCAGACGTAAAGGCCGGCTCCTGCCCCTGCTCCGGAGTGACTGCGAATAGGTCAGACTTATCTCGAGAAAACACAGTTTTTCAGGAATGGCGCGGCCCCTCTTGTCAACCTGTCTGGCCTCTCTTTCTCCTTCGCCCCCACCCCACTCGCTCCCTGCTCTGTGGGGCTGCCGGGGCCACGGGAATCTCAGCAATGCCGGTCGCACAAAGCCCTCTCCGGTGACAATAGCTCCTTCCTTCCTTTCTCCGTTCCTCCTTCCACCTCTGCAGCTCGCACACGTTCCCAGGGCTGCTCCCAGTGCCTTCCAGAAGGTCCTGAGCAAAACCTCCCTCCCGCCCTCCTCCCAAAGCCCGACTGGCCCCCACTGTGCAGGGCAGCCAAGCAGGTTGCTTTTGGGGAGGGGGGGTGTCCCCACGATGTGGCTGTGCTTGGGAACAGACGTATTCACATCTCTGTCTGTGACTGAGGGTGTGGTTTCAAATTTGGCGCGAGTTGCTTGGAAAAAACTTCTGGAGAAAATGTCTCTCCTGCCTTCTCCCCTCTCCCTCCAGCTGTGCATTCCCTCTTTTTTTCCCTGGTTTTTTCATTTTGCTGGGATCGTTTTCAGCCGGATCAGCTCCAACCTGCCACCCTGCCACCTGCTCGATCGTGCTGACGTAGGAAGCTGGAGAAGGCATGGCCAGGATGGACGCACCAGCCCTTTTGCTGGCAGCAGAAGCTTACACCAGTGGAAACCAATCCTGAAACCACCCGCTCCCAATCCCTCTCTCTTCGTGCTGGGGCGTATCCCTACGGCTATGTAGGGATATATGTATCTATGGCTCTGCCTCCACGCAAGAGATGCTCCACACACCTCCAGAAGGCCACATAAGTGTGTGAAAGGAGATTTTTTCCATATAATTTCTTGCATGGGGAAGGATGTCATACAAATGGCCCGGAGGTTCTCTATGGACTCGTGGGTATCCCCGTATCTGTGCCTGTGGGATCATCTATGTTTCTGATGTGAGGTGGCCATGCACCACGGCACAGCTTTGCCTTCTCCTTAGCCACATGGAATTTGATGAGCCTGGAGCTGGGAGACAAACCCACATGAGCTGCTCCGTTCTTTTGGGCCTCGGCAGAGGGAAGCGAGGCTGGGAGAAGCAGCAGGGCTGCAGTAACCCACTGTCTTCTCCCCCTCCTCCTCCACCTGTTTCCTGACACAATTCCTATATAGGACAAGTTTCTGTTGCAATCAACTCTTAGGTTAATGAAACCCTGAATTAACCCCCCTTTTCTCCCCCCTCTGCAGGGAAACGGTCCCAGCAGGCAAAGCAAATCCTGGGTATCTGTTATCGCTCTGAGGGAGGCACGTTCCCAAGGACACATGTGGGAACTCGGGCTGGAGTGTCCTGCAGGGAGAGGGCTGGTTGATATGGACCTTTAACCCCCCCTGCACATGTGTGCACAGGGACACTGACCACCCTCACCAAGGACATAGGAAGACAGGGAGGGAAAGGTGGGATTCTGTAATTGGGATTTCTCTTACCCAAGAGACAGCAACCCCCCAGGGCACCAGCAGGTAACGGGGCAGTAGCTGGTAAAAGCATGAGAGCTTTCAGGCTTTGCCTGGCAAGGTGTTTGCTGGCCCCAGACAGGCTGGTTCACCGGTGGTCTGGAGGGTGACCTGGCTGTGTGGCTTGGAAGAAATCATTGGATTTGCAGAGAGGCTGCTCCCTTCCTTTGGGAGCTTTTCTACCCAGGAACAGGGCTAGTGCAGGGCTACTCCGGCTGCCGGCTTAGCCGGGGTGGTGAGCACCTTCTAAAATCCGCTCATGCTGGGCTAATCAGTGTATTTTTCTGATGTGGTGCCTTTCCTCATTCGAGGCTTGCTCTGAGGTTCCTTCCTGACTCTACATGTTTCCAGAGACTATTTTTGCCTTTAGCACGATGGAAATTGCCAATCTAAAGCCTTCAGTATATTTATACTGTGTATTTGTTTTCCTACCTCTTCTTCTGGACTGAGGGGTTGCAGCTTAGCTCATGTGGGGCTGGAAGAGCCTTTCCCGCTGCCTTTTATGTTCAAGCTGGCACACTAAAGGAGCAGGCTTCCCCCTCATTTGCACCTTTACTGCATCCCAGATCTGGAACGATGCTGGCCTCCTTCTGCTGAGGGACTGGGCTCGTCAAGAGCCAGTGACAGTGGGGTGTTCTCTGGTCCTGCTCTAGCTCCGGGCAGGGATGCAGCAACGGGCTCTGGATGATAAAGACCTGTGATTTTTGCCAAGAGGTCATATTGGGTAAAAATGCCAAACCTGGACTGATGTTTCTCTAAAAATGCAGGCAAGCTGGAAGGGCCTGGGGGGAGGGAGCACGAGTTATACAGAACAGGTCCTTTAGTCCTGTCTGGCACTAGCAATAACAGCAACAATAGTAATATTCATCATCATCACAGCATTCAGATATCAATTTCCATCTTGCAATTTCTGTGTGTGCACTGACTCATTTATTTTCCCTGGTGAGACAGGGAGGAATTGTTAACCCATAGCAGATGTGGGGAAGCAGACATCCCAAGTCCTGCAGAGAGGGACAGTAGTGGGGTTTAGTCGATAAATCGGTCCCTGCCTTCTAGTTCCACGTCCACATGACTCTGTGTGGTAAGGATCTACTAAAAGACAACTAACCTGTCATGGTTCCTCAGCCACAAAGGGCTTGGAGAATCAAAGTAACCATCTCTCCAAAACTATTTGGGATAATTTTTTCCCTAGCAAAGCTGTTACGGTGTGTGGGCACGTGGGAAGGTATTTACCACCAGTGTAAGCTCCCGAAGTCCCGTTATGGGCCTTAACTCTCAGCGCCGAGGCTCTGGCACCTCGCAGTGGGACTAAATCGGCTAAGAAGCATATCTAACCGCGGAGCCATCCGCGTGACGCATGAGCCACCGAGTGCCGTGAAAGGCAGGCTGGTGGCTGAAGCCTTTTTCCCAGGGCAGCCTCCCCCGCTCCCAGCTGTGCTGGGCAGGACCCTCTTTGCAGCCATGGGACCGTTGCGTCTGCAGCTCCGTGTCATCGGCGGCTGTGCCTGCCCGGATTCAATAGCAGCCATTGTCCCTGGGAAAGGTCACCCAAGCCAGGCACGCAGACAGCAGCGAGCGTGGAGGCCGCTGCTGGAACAACGGAGCATGGGGAAGGGAAGCAGGGGCAGAGGGCAGAGGGGGCCGAGGGGATGGAAGGGGCAAGGACGTCGGAGGAGGTCTGGGTTGCCTCCTGCTTGGGGGAGGTTTTGGGTCCGTACACGGTGAGGAATCGGCTGATTTCCACAGGGTTACGCTTGCGTTTGTGTGGGCAGCACTGGACCCTCGCTGGGAAACGTCTAACACCGGAAAGCTCAAGGCTTTCCTAGGCAATCTGCTTTTCCCATAACTGGCTGCGCCTTTCTTTTCTTCCCGTCTCGAGCACAGCACTTGCAGGACTTTAATGGTTTTAGCACCACACCTACAACAGACATCATCTAGTCTCCACTTACGTCTCAGTCCCCAGACAAGTGTTGTGATTTAGTATGTCTGACCTGGTGCTGTGTGACATACTGAAGGAATGTCCTCTGCATGGGATCCCATCGCCTTTGTTGTCCCGACGAGGTGCCGTGTTCACAGTACCGGGCATTTTTACACCTGTTCAGCGAGACCTTCTCTCCCCAGCCTGTTAGCATTGGGTTATTTTGTGCTTCTTACTGAAGCTTTACAAAGAAGCAGGTCTGGAACCATTCTGGCAGTCATTTCCTTTCCTCTCATCCCCTCTCTGGAAAACACACTGGAATTTCGCTAACAAATATTCCTCCAGTTTCACGATCAGATGTCTGGGCCATGAGTTGCACCCTGGTTTCTGTAGCACAGCTTCCACCAGCCCAGGGTGGGCGTCTGCCTCCACCAATTCCTGCCTGCGAGGATATCCATGAAACCACTCACAAAGTCAAAGCAATTGCCAGCATTTTTTCCTAATCTATTCATAGTTCTGTAAGGCTTTAGTCAATGCTCTGGAAGCATATGCCATTGGGTGATCATCTTGCATTTGAACAGCTGCTAATCTCTGCAAATTTGCATTCACCGGGGTTTTTAGCCTCCTTGTTAATCTCAGGGCATTTGGTTTTGGGGTTTCTATAACAAGTATTTTTTAATTTTCGAAAGCAATTCTCTTCTCATTATTGGAGGGATCACCCTGGGACAATCATTCTCCAGGGAGAACAGAATGGAGATAAATTAGAGATGCATTTAATTTTAATTCATTTAACATGCCCAGGATGAGCTGGAGGGTGGGCAGGGCAGCAGGGGAGAAAGAAAAGTGAGAGCAGTTTGCCCCCGGGTACCCATTGAGAGAGGCCTGGCTCATTACGTTATGAGACATCCTCATTTAGGAAAGATCACAGACCTGGGTTTTGCCCCAGACCCTGCGGAACCTCGCTGTGCCCCTGGATATGTCTGCAAATCTCCAGGAGGTTTCTCCATTTTGGGATCCTTCTTCCCAAACTATTGCTTCCCAACCTTCTCCCTGTCCTTCCTCTGCCAGGCAGGGACTAAGTGGAGGGAAGGCAGAGCTTCTTTTCCAAACTCTGCCTGCCAAAGGAGGTCCACCAAAGCACGCTGCCAGCAGGAGACCCCGGGAGAGCAGACTGTGCGGTGCTGGTTGCACCGAGCTGGTGAAGCCTCCAGAGCCTGACTTCCCCTGGCTGAACCTGCTTGAACCTGCCCTTGTGTTCTGCCAGGCTTCTTTACGTTGGCACCGGCTCCTCTTCAATGAAAAAATAAGGGGACTTTCCCAGGCATCCTACTTTAGTGGTACCAAAACGAGACAGCTCTGAGAACGGACTGTTCTCAGCTACAAATATCCCTCTGCCTTTGCTGGGCTTGACTCTGCAAGGAGCTTTGGTGGCTGCCACTATTTGGGTCAGAGTTCCTCTCTTTGGCTGATTTCTGCTTTGGACGCCAGTTATGATTTCTGATCCATTTTATTCCAAATCAGCACATCAGCCACAGGCAAGTTCTCAAGACCTTCAGGGACGTGCTTCTGTGAGAGACCTCAGCTACTGAGAGAAGGGTCCTTGCAACTTCCAACATGAGAAAAGACAGTGGAAATATTTGAGCTTTCTTTGCCTTTGGCTCTACAAAGATTTCGTCCCTTATCCCTGTGCTGAACAGACCCTTTTATTTTGATTGCCTTATGACCACTTCTTCAGAGGTTTGTCTGTGCTACCTAAAGTCCCCAAGCACTATCAGAAAAGGACCGAGCAGCAAAATTAAGTACTTATTTTCTTCAATATACCCATAACCTTGGGATCCTGTTGCCAAAACAGAGTTGTTTAGAGCCATTTGAGATGTCTTAGGGTATCTGAGACATGTGAAGGGGGCTGGCAGATCTGCCACGGGACTTACTGGAGACCAACACCCGTCTGGAGTAGCAGCTGGAGGCCAGGCAGGCTACGCTACTGCATCTAAAATGAAACTGGATACCAATATTTGGGGAACTGCATCAAACCACAGCTGAGTGAGTTACGAGTGCATCCCCAACTTCAGCAAAACAACCTCAGGATGAATAAAAATCCAACACCTGAATGAACACGGCGCTACCAAGCCTTGCAAGCACCCTGTCCTCTCTGCCAAATCAAATCCACTTCTTGCACTAACACTGAATCGAGCTGCTTGTCAATTCTGCAACAAAATAATTTCGTCCCTGCTCAGGCTGGCCATCTGTTCACTCTTTGGATTCACATGATTTTATGCCGCAGCTCTGTAACCTGATGATCAATAGCTTCACCATTTCTGGCAGCTGGCGTGCTGCGTAAAATCTTTCCCAAGTGCTCTTCTTACATGGATGGGTGGAAGGAGCCTTGAGATTTCATGATGGTGTTGGCCAGCAGTTTCTTCTTGCTGCTGCCAGAATGGAGCACGGGTCTCCGCCATCTCTGCCTCTCCCGCATGCAGCGGCATCGGCTATTTCAGCTTTTCTACCTTCCCTTGAGGACCTCGCTGCTTCGGGGGCATCTAACCACCTACGGCTACCTCCCTCCCATCCTCAGCTGGCAAACTCGACCCGCTCTGCTTGTGCTGGAGATTTAATTGGCTTTGGTCACTGTGCAAGTGTGCTGCGGTTCATTGCAGGGCTGATAAGAGCCTGAGTTTTATTTCTTGGCCTCAATTACATGGCGCTGATCAAGGTCGCGGTGAGTTGTGTCAGAATAACGTGGCTGGGGCCACCACGCACCGCCCGTGCTGGCTACCCAGCTGAGCGCGTGCTGGGACTGGCACAACACCGTCGCACCCCCAAAGCAAAGCAAACGGCGCTCTGTTCCCTGAGGGATCTCCGGTGTGTTTGATGAGGGGTGCAAAACCCAAAGGGGCTGCGGTGGGCGCTCAGGTGAGGGCAGAGGTGCAGGCATGGCGGGGAGCATGTGCTGAGGGGTCCCTGGTGAGCTGGGGGGCAGGGAGCCGGGAGCCCCGTCGCATCCACAGGGAGCAGGGGAGGAGAGGCCCCCTGAGGAACAACAGAGCATTGAGTTGCTGTATCTCTCCAGGGCGAGGGAAGCGGAAAGATGATAAGAACCCTCTCGGATGAGGAATTCCTTCTCACTTTCCCCTTTCTGTTTGCCTTTTGTCAGACAAAACTCGAGTCTCAGGCAGCTTACTGGGACGCTGAGCTGCCAGCACGAGAAGGGACGGCCGCAGCCACCCCTGTGTCCGTCCCCAGAGGCACGTACCCATGCCTGCCACCCTCTCCAGTGGGCCCCCACGGGAGCAGCCCAACCCCAGCCTCCTCTCCATCCCCCCGTCTGACCCATGTCCTCGGGTCCCCTTGTGCGACGCCTCATCGATTACCATCAGGAGCTGTAACCTGAGCAGCGACTCGGAAAAGAGGAGTGAGATTATGGGCCGTAAAGCCAAGGCTGATAAAGATGGCAGAATATTTGGGTAGCGTTTCATTGCGGCACTACCTACCTGGGAGGGAGTGGGGAACATCTGAATGCCTGCCCACACTGGCTCCAGCCTGGGCTGCGCACACCTTTAGGAGAGTCAGTCCCTCCTAGCCCTCGGCATCCTTGAGCCCTCCAGCTGCACTGCATGGTGGTGGTCTTTCCAGCTATCACCCAGCAGAGGCTCCTGCAAGCTTTGCCTAGCAAGGCCACGTTCTTAATTCTCAGAGGCCCCAAGTCCATCTCTGGCCTCCACAGATGTGGTGGGTTTGAAATGAGCAGAGCTCTGGGAAGAAAGGCCCAGAGGATCAGCCTTACCAAACCATGAGTCCCGTCTGTAACTACCTGAACCATCTCCAGCAGAAGAGGTTGACTTCCAGCTGCCACTTCTAAATCCAAAGACAGCCACTCTGACTGTGTAGTCTGACCCCCTTTTCCCCTGCCCTGCATGACACAGTCCAGAAAATCTTGCTTGCCAAGCCTTTCCCCCAGCCCACGTTATTGTGGCTGTGATGCTTCCAGCGACCTCTCCTAACGATGTGGCGCAGCGAGGTGCGAGCACATTATGGGCTCGGCGGGAGCTCTCTGGGAGACGGGAAGAAGGCAGAAAAATTGCAAGCAGTCGGACCCAGTGAGGCTCAGCCTGTGGCCAATTTTCTCAAGAGAGGCTCAGCTGCACAGCGCTCGGGAATCCCAGAGCATGACTGGGCTTGCTGGTTGCCTCCTCAGCAGATATGACTGATGAACAGTTTGGCTGGAGATTTGGGCTGTGGTGGTGCCCAGCTCCACACCTTCCTGCCTACACCCTCTTGCCAACAACAGGGAGATTGGCCATTTGCTCTGGCAGTTCAAGAGGAATAACCTGCCAACTCTTTGAGGTGGGCGTAGACATCCAGGCCAGGGTCTACCCATTGGTGCGAAGAAGCAAATGAGAGAAAAAACAAGAAGAGGCTGGATGATGGAGGAAGAAGGCCAAAGCATGGAGCTGATGTTTTATCTGTGGCATGGGCACAAACTCTTGGAGCAGGAGAGGGATCCTTCCTCTGTCTAGGGCAGGATCTGGAATGGCCCTTTAGCACTGGAAAAGGCTGCAGTCCTTTTAGGAAGGGACTCTTAAGCACAGTTCCCAGTGAGATGACTTGGAGATGGTCCCCAGCCCATGCCAGTCAACTATGGGCAGTGCCCAGTCCCTTGCAGTGCCACGGCTGGGACACACATGGCAG
>NW_010534354.1:4679-9162 GCF_000687285.1 Phaethon lepturus | reverse complement strand
TCCTGCTGTTTGTTGCCAGTCCTTTCCAAAGGGAAGGCTGAGGAGAGCACGGGAAGAGAGGGTGACTCATCCTCAAAGCCCAGGTGGCTGTCCTAGCCGAGGGACACCTGAGGGCTTCCAGCGTGGCAGGAAAATGATAGGAAGGGCAAACATTCCCGGAGGAGCCATGTGGAATAACTGCAGGAGAACAAGGGTTTCCCTGCCGCATTGTGTGCCTCTGCATCTGGGAATCTCATCAAGCCCAGGCGGCAGAGTGAGCTCATAGCCAGGGTGGGAAGGAAAACCCAGGGCTTTGTCCGCCCTGACGTCTCCTCCAGCCATTGCTTTGTCTCCCTGTTGTGCTTCCAACACTGGTAGCTGAGTTACTACCTCCTTGTCCCACCATGAGTGGGTTGGGGTGATGCCGTGGTCTCTCGTGGTGGGATGAGGACATAGGATGGCCCTCAGCAAGCACGTCTTGAAGATACAAGCACACCTCTGATAGCATCAGTCACCTCCCTGCCACAGCACACCCCTGTGCCAACACCTCCAGAGACCAAGTGCTCAGGGGAAAGCGTGGGGAGAGAGCACTCGGGAGAGCAGAAAGAAGGGAGGAGGGAGAAGAAGGTACGGATGAGGGCAGAGGAGATGGTGATCCAGACAATGGAAACTGGAGCCAGCCAGGGAAAGCTTGGGGCTGAGTTTTGGAGAAGTAGGTGAGATGGAGGTGGAACCGCTGTTAACGAATAGTGTATTCGACCTGGCAATTGAGATAGATCGTACAGCAAGATTAGAGGTCATGGAAAGTGTATTACAAGCTCTGCATTGCTTTTATTCACTGGAGACTGTTGGAAAAACAAGCAGGAAGGCAGCACAATGGGTCTCCCAGGCACGGACATCTCAGCACACATTTGAAAGACAATGGAGAAAACGATTAACTCCAAGAGTCCTCTATCCTGTCTCCAGTAAGATGCATGCCTTGTTTTGCCTGGCTAGGAACTAGGGATCAAACGGACAATGCCAATTAAAAAAAAAAATCTCAAAAATTTCTTCAGGGGAAAAGGGGGTGGGGAGAGGGGAAGCATGACGCAGCCACCGGGATTAAGCGCAGCCTGAGTAAGCTGGGCCTTCGGCGGAGGCTGACTTGCGACGGAAAGCAGGTCTGCACATAGCCTGCTGCGGTGGGACCCCTCCTCCATCCCAAATACGGGGTGCTTTTTTTCGAGGACATGATCTGGCTGCTGGTTCCCACAACCCCCAGGCACTGACCGCCAGCCAGGCCCGCAGAGGTGTCCCACCTGGCCGCCGAGGGCCGCCATCCACGCCTGGATCCGCCAATGCCATGGCTTCGTCCTGGCAGAGGGAAGGGCTAGAAATCCACACGCTGAGGAGGAGAGGGCACTTGGAGGCAAGCGAGGGCCTCGGGGGCTCAGGGCCGCAGCCAGCCGGCCGTGCTGTGGGGCCATGTCTCACCCGCACCCCTGCAGACAGGAGGGCAGCCCGGGGAGCGGCAAGGAGGGTGCTGGGGACCTGCAATGCCTCTTCTTGCTCTGGCACTTGGTCTTGGCTGAAAGGACAAGGTCAGGAGCATCCTTGCTTGAGGTGTCTCCAAAGGTCTCTCCAGGAGGGAAATTTGCAGCCTGTCACCCGTCTTAATCAGATAGATTATCGGATTAAATTGCTCTTCCATCGCTATTCTTTCTGGTAACAGATGGTGGTTTCCTTTTCCAGGACCTAGGAAAGCTGTGTCTCTCTCCTCGTGTGCTGCCACATCCCCACTCATGACCACATCCTCCCCTCTGTGGATAACCATTGGCAGCTCACTGGGCTCTACTGAAGATTTTGAAATTCAGACAGTCACATTTGTCTGACAGATGAGTGGAGGGACCCCGAGGGACCATACAACCTTCCCTGCATGAGGTGACCTGAGTCCTTCAGCAGTGACTTGTCTGCATGACAGAAGCAGGCCAAAAAGCATGGGCATGGCCTCTCGGCACTTCTGATCGCCACATTGACGGGGCTTCCCCGTGCCTCCCTGGGAAAGCACCGCTGGGGATCATAGCTCATTTGAGCGATGACAAACTCCCACACAGATGCAGTGGAAATAAATGGGATAACGTGCTTGCAAGGTCCCTCAAAGACAAGAAAGGCCCAGTATGATGTTCATGTTGGTCTCCTGATTCTCCTGCCACTGCAACATCAGCCTGTTTACTCTTCCAGTCCTCCCAAAGCCCATCTCATGATCCCCGTGGCCTCCCCCGGGTCAGCAATATCACCTCTCTGCCACTACGCTGCTCCCTGCTCAGTCCTGACCCACGTGTATCCTGTTTGTGTGGGCTTGGAAGGTTTCAATCGCAAATTCTCATTTCAAAATGAAAAACAGGGGGTGGGAGGAAACAAGTGCTACAAGCGGAGGAAGGCTAGGAGAAGTGGAGGAGGAGGGAAGGTGTGGGGCAACCCTTCCTGGGAACACCTGCTGCAAGCAACCCCCTCATCATCGCTCTCCATGGAGCCCCAGGGAGGTACCGTCACATCTTGGCTCTGGAGGAGAGGGGATATCCTTAACATCACTTCTTAAGGTATTTTGGCTGAGCATCCGGTCCCCTCTTCCTCTCCCTGAGTTCCTGTTCTCTGCAATGAGTGGTGACCTCAACTCGGGCTGTTGAATTCAGAGGCATGAGACCTCCCCATGGTCCCTTCTGGGCCAGTGGGCAACTTGGTTCATTTCCTAAGTCTAGAAATAACCTGTTATTTCAGAAGATCCTTCCCAATCTTGAAATTAGCCTCCTCGAGGGTGCTAAGTTTGCTGCTTTGACTCATATACCCTCTTCTTCCCCCTCCTCCAGCCTGGAATGGTCTCGGTCCCTAATTTAACCACGGGTTGATGTAGTGCTATGAGCTTGCAAAAAAATGGAGAGTCTCCAGCTGAACAGGTCCTCCCTGGAGGAAAACAAAGCTTTACACAGGGTGGGGAGGTTTTGCCACTCCCTACCTCCTCAGCTCTCCCTGGTGTACCTCAACAATCTATTTCCATTGCCCTCTATCCCTCAAGCTTGCTTTTGGGGCACCTCTGTCCCTGGAGGTACTCTGAGCATCTGTTCCCTTGCCAGCATGGTCCATGAAAGAGAAGCCTTCCCCGATCCTGAAAACATCCCTGCTGTAACCTCCATTCAGCACGTGACATTGCTGATCTCCCCTCCCTCTGCTTGCCCTTCCATGTTTCCCTTCCCAGCCCTGCTCCAGGACACGTGTGACAGCCCCCAGATCTGCTCTGCAGCAGAATGTGCCTCCATCCCTGGCTCCAAGATACACCAGCCCCTGGCTGTATCCTACTCCCTGGGAGCATCTTAGCTTCATGATTCCCAGCCCTCCTGTCCTTGGCAGCCTTACCGCCTCCACCACCTGCCCCAGGAACAACCGTTCAATATGAAGAGCAGCAGGGCTGGATTCTGCTTCCAGATCAGCATTTGTCTCACGCTGGGCTCCAACCCTCGCTATCCAACACACATCCTCAAACCTTTTGTGTTCTGCAGAAACATCTTTGCCTAGACCTCCTAAAGGGCCGAGCAAGAGAGGAAGCAATAGTCTACAAAGAGCATGAAACCTTTGCATCATGGTCTTAACTACTTGTCCTTCACAGATGCTGACAAGTCCGTCTGTGCTACTCTGAGTGAGGCAGGGGCTGCACAGGGAGCAAACCGAGATATCTAGGACCTGAATGTGCTGCAGAAGGCCAGCGTGTGTCAGGGATAGATGTAGAGCCCAAATTTCCCACTTCTTGAGTGCCCAGTTTCCAAGCTGGGTCCCACAGAGCATCCCACAAGCCACCCCGCACCTGTGGCATCCTCCCCATAACTGGGAGCCCAGGAAGCATCCCCCCTGCCACGTTTTTCCCTGCCTTCTTCAGAGCCCTGTGGCCATGGCCTGCCTGCCAGGCAGAGCCGGGCTCCAGGTTCCACGAACAGGGAGAGAATGGGGTCCATCCAGGAGGAAGAGCAGGTGCCAATAAGTTTGGAGCATAAGGAGGCAGAAGAGGACTCGCAGCCTGGCGGAAACCAGCTGCTGGTGCTGGGGTAGCCCAGCGGAGGGGCGGCAGCAGCAGCACGGCGAAGGGCAGGGTCGCAGGAGCTGGGGGAGGCTCGAACGGGGAAAGGGGGTGAAGCCGGTGAAGAGCATCCGGAGATGTAAGTGAGGTCAGGTAATTCATCATATAGCAGTTCCTGCGCCACTCTGGGAACAGACAAACAAGGCCTTCCTTCCTCCCGGCTTCCTCCTCCTCGGCAGCTCTCCTTTTTGGGAGAGGCGGCCAGCTCCTCCCGCATCGCTGGCTGCGTCCTACGGGGTGACGCGCCTGGCCCTCGCTGCGCTCTGCGGCTCCGCACCTCCCTGCCCCGCGTGGGCAGCGTGGGCAGAGGGGTCCCACCTGGGACCCACGCAGGGCAATCACCCACCGGCGGTGGTCCGGGGGGGGAACGAGCAGACGGGGCGGCCGGGAAGCGGCTGT
>NW_010534354.1:3578-4659 GCF_000687285.1 Phaethon lepturus | reverse complement strand
GGGTGGCAGCTGGTGCCGCTTTGGGGAAAGGTTGCAAAGCACCTGCCCACCTCCCAGCGTGGTGAGGTCGCGGCTGCAGTTTTAGGCTGGGAAAGCACAGGAGAATAGACCCAAAATCTCTTGGCAAAGCCGCCATGGGCACTTGACCAGGTGTCAGCTCCAGTGCTGGCGAGCCCCAGTGGCGGTGCTATTTTAGGGACGTATTCTTTCCCTCTGCTGGGGCTATTTTTGGAGGCTGAGTGGGTACCAAAAGGACCCGGATATGTTGCAGATAAGGGGCCGGTGACATTTTGGCGCTCGTGTTCCATCCACAAACACTGCTCACGAAGGCTCACCCTGGGAATAGCAGCACTCCAGGCAGCAGCAACATCCTGGCTGTGCTGCCCTTGCCGCAGGCAGCGGGATAGGGATGCTGTGAGCTTCCCCCCAGCAGTGCCACCCCGCATGGCTCCACGGTCCCCCGTGCTCCCACAGCAGCGCTGAGCCTCACGGCGTCGCTGGTGGGAAATTCTTCCCCCGGGCTCTGGAGCAGGCAGTGCCATGGGGATGGGGTTATGGGCCGAGAGGGTCTGCATCTGATGGGGCTGGGACTGGCTCCTGCTCCTCAACCACAGAAAGGTCTGAGATGTGTGTGCTGCCCCTCATAACCCAGAAAAGGAGGGTCTTCATCTCAGGCAGCTGTGGTACACATCCTTTTCTTGGAATTAGGAATACAGGGACTGGATGGGGGGAATTTCCTGGGTCAAGCGTGTCGAGGAGAAGGCTGCAACTACTGTCGTTACCCTCCACTGCTAAGCACGAGACCAGGGCTTAACGAGCTCCCCAGCCCAGCCTGGCTGGGATGCCTGCATCCTGCAGGACCAGGGGCTGGGAGACCCAAGGGCTTTGCCCTGTGCTGGGAGACCGGTTTTCCTGCCCCAGGGCCACGCAGAAGAGCCCTTGGCACTCAAGATGCAGCACTGCTGCCCATGTCTTCAGGAGAGGAAGCACATGGGGACTTCCTGGGGACACAAAGGATGCAGTGGATGGGGACATGGACGGGGGCTGTTCGTGACTCTGTAAGGCAGAGGCTTTGACGCTC
>NW_010534354.1:0-3527 GCF_000687285.1 Phaethon lepturus | reverse complement strand
CGGCCCTGGATGAGACCCTCTGGCCTTTTTACTCAAAGTTTCCATTTGTGCCCATGGGACAGAGGGCCCGTTGTGCGTGTGGGGCATGGGGACAGCCCCCCTGGCATTTCGGGGTGGCGGAGGGGAGAGATTTGAGACGGCGGCGCGGCTGGCCCCCACGCCACTGCTGCGCGCTGCTCTGTTCCCACAGCTGCCCTCGCTCCACTGCGCCAGCAGCTGGTGCCGGGCTAGAGGACATCCCCCTGGGTTGCCCTCCCCGGGGCTTCTCCGTGCCAAAAAACTTCGGCATTGGCTGACTGCTTCCTCCTTACCCCACCCTGGGCTCCCCCGAGGTCTGCTTGCACCCCAGCACTCGGCGCGAGGGTCTCGGGCCGGGGGAGACGGAGGCACAGCGTCTGGGGCGGGAGCTGTGCAATAAACTGGGACTGAGACGACTTGTCTGGGCCGTCTCCAGCACAAGCCCGTGCATAAGCCCTTCTGAATCTCCGTCTTTGTTCCCCTCGGTGGCGTCAGTGGCTCTTCGCTCCCTCCAGGAGATGATTCTGCTTCCGTCGCTGCCGTTTCCTGTGTTTCTCTCTCCCCCCTCACTCCCGTAGAGCCAGGCAACACCAGCACAAAAACAGGATTCGAGCTGCTGGAGAATTACTCTGATAACAATGACCGAGGAGACAGTCCGCTGGATGGGACCCTCCCCGGAGCCAGACTGAGTGGGGGCCCTGGCCGGCTCACGCCAACCTTTGGTATCCCCTCTTCCCCATCCCCTGGGGCCGCTGGCACACAAGGGGAATTTCAGGCAGGGGAATGAGCAGCCAGAAAGGGGAAATCCTGGGTGACCCGCTGCCCACCAGCAGGTCCATCCATCCCCACACCTTGGCCATGGTGTCCGGGCACAGCAGCTCTGACACTGTCCCCACGACAGCTCCTGTTCCCACCAGTGGTCAGCAGAGCAGCAGGGACCACGCCGTGCTCTCCCTTGCCAACCCGCCCGGGGACAGAGAGTTTTCGGAGAGCGGCAAAGAGCAATTGCGATCCAGCTTCATCCGTGAGCAGAGCTGAAGGCAGCTCTGGCTTGCAGGCAGGACCGAGGGATGTAATGCCTGCAGACATGCTCCATGCAGCAGTAGCTCTGGACCTGCGCGTCCATTCATCCGCCCTGGGCACGCCTGAGGGAGAGCTGGGATTGCTTAGCGTCCCAGACAGAGGTCTGAAATTTGGGGAACCCTCGCCCATGGTCCAAAAGCCTCGTCCAGATCTAGCTGTGTTTTTGGAGGAGGTCCCATCCCTGGCTGCCGGACACCGCTCCCGGCCGAGGAGCTGCCGCCCTCCCAGCGTGCTGGAGGAGCCGTGGGGGGGAAACATCATCCGCTTCGTTTCGTGCGAAGATGGCCGGCGCAGCTGAGGCACGGGAAGAAGGAGCCTGAGCGAGCCTGGCTGACGTTGCCTGAAGCAAGCTAGGAAGCGCAGGCACGGACCGATCCGCTGGCAGGTCTGGAGGCAGCAGCAAGCGCTGGGAAGGACTGCCGAGCAGGATCGCAGCTGGAGCCCAGAGAAGATGCGTTTGTAGCCTCGCACCAGCTTGTTGAACAAGCCGGGTCCGTACACGCGCGGGTGTCTGCGCCGCCCTCCCCCTCGCAGGTGCTCGCTCACCCCTAACCGAGTGCTCCCTTCGCCTTGCACGGCGGGGCCTGCAGCTTGGGGGACAGCAAAAACTGACTCTGGGTGACAAAAAACACCCGAGCGACATCCCCCCTGGCTTTATGGCCTGGAAACCATGCCACCATGTCCCACTGTAATGGGGCATCTGCTTCCCACCGGGGCTGTGGGCTCCTCAGAGGTGGTGCAACGCAAGAGATGCCCTGGAGATGGAGGAGCTCAAAGAAGTCCTGCCTGCCTCACTCAACAGCCGGCAAACACCAGCCTTGCAAAGCAAAGCTAGAGCAGGATGCTGTCTCCAGCCTTACTGGTCCCGCCAGCCTTACTGACCCCTCCAGCCTTAGCCCTGACCTTGCTGCTCCAAGGGGAGATGGCCACCACCCTACATTGTAGATGCCGAGCAGATGCACAGGACTTCAGAGCAACTGGTGGGACAGAGGCCAACCATAGGCGTGAGTCTGTCCTGCCAGGGCCAGGGGGTTGTAATCCCCCAGTTACCGGCCATGCTGCTGACCCATAAATTCCCAGCGAGGGAGGAAAAGCTGACTTTTGGCCAACACAGGAGGTCTCTGACCAACAGAGGCAGGAAATAGCTACGGCGAGCGAATAAATAAATGGTGCAACCGTAGCTCTGCCTTACATGGGCTTTGTGGGGAGTTTTCCTTTGTTTTTCAGGTTGGCTATTTATACCACGGAGTGTGAAAATGATGTCAGTGAAACCTCAGCTCTTGGCCACGGAGAAAACCAGGCTCGAGAACTTTTGCAGGGCTGAGAGACCTCCTTGAGCAGCAAGACTCAGAGGCTGTTTGCAAGGGTGGCGGAGCCAGCAAGAAACCTCAGCTGCCTTGAGATTCCTGAGGAGTCCCTTCCGCTTCCACGCACCCAGCTCAGGAGGCCAGTTGTCCCAAACCCATCTAGATATGTCTCTGCCTCTGTAAAAGTCAGTCTAAGATGGACTCATAACTCCCTCCCAGAACATCTCCAACCCATTACCAGCCTTCCCTTTCTCACTATCTTTCTTTTTTGCCCCTTTTTTCTCTATCCTGTTCTCCATGTCAGCCTTTAAGGGTTTCGGCTCCAGCCTGCTCAGCCTGGTGGTGTTGCCCCAGGTCTGCTTTGAGAGACAGGGGAAGAGGGGGCAGGACATGTCTCTCCTTTGTGGGGCTTTGCTGCTCCCCTGGGAAAGCCCAGGAGGTCATTTTGGAAAGCTGAGCTCCCAGCTGGGCTGTCCCCAGGCTTCCATGTGGTGGGAAAGAACAGATTCCAGCCCAGAAAAAGAAGGTCCACCAAGTTCAAGCTGAGCCTGCCCGGTGGGGAGGCAGCAGTGGCCCTGCTCTGGGAGAGGGGAGAGGAATACACCCTCCCTTCCCATCACGCTTGTCCCCTGCAATTAGAAGCGGCGATGACGAGCCCACATGAGGCAGCCAGTGAATCCTCAAACCTCAGCCCTGGTGCCCGTGGGCAGGGGTGGCTGGTGGCGGGGTGGGAAGGGAAAAGCCAACAGAAGTTCAAGGGTTGCCGGTGTACTTGAGACGAGAAAAACTCTTGCTGGTGACACATGCGTCAGGTGTTTCCAGACAATAACAAAACCTGCCTGAGGTCATCGATATTTAATTAGCAATGGGCTCATTAAACATTATCCCGGGGGCGGGAGGGAGGGGAAAAGTGCTGAACTGAAGAGAGAGATTTAACTCTTTGCAGAGGAAGAGGAGGAAGGGGGAAGGCTGCCTACAAGGAGAAGGGATCTCCATGGTTGGGCCCCGTCGGACTCTGACATTAGGCTGGCTGGAGGGGAGGAAAAGCTTTGGGGTACACACCTTGCTCAGGGCTCCAAGAGAAAGAGGTGCTTTGCCCCGTGGAAATTAAAAAAAAAT
>NW_010534353.1:9907-17786 GCF_000687285.1 Phaethon lepturus | reverse complement strand
GATTAGAGGTTAGGGCTCCTGCGGCGTGTGTACAGGTTGTGCCTCGTAGTAGATGATGCGTTGGGATTTTTTATCCCTCCACAAAAATTGTGTTAGCAGTAAGACTATTCAAAATAGAATAAATCAATTAATTAGGGAATGTGTGGGGGTGTAAAGAGAGAGACTGGGAGGAGGTGGGGAGGGTGCCGGGCTAGGGAGCAGGCAGAGGGGACTGGGACCGCTGCTGGCCTTTGCACCTGCTGTCACCGACTCTGGGAATTGCAAGTGAGATTTCTTTTGGAAAGAAAATAAGCAGCAAGCTCTGATGAGAACAAATAAGAGACTGAGCCAGTAACAGAGAAGATAGTTGTGAGCTCCAGCTCCATCCCTGCTGCAGGATGACTCAGTCTTCAGCAGAAGAGCAGGGGTAGGAGCCAGGTTCCTACCCCCAGGACTGGTTGAGTCACCGACTCTGGGAATTGCAAGTGAGATTTCTTTTGGAAAGAAAATAAGCAGCAAGCTCTGATGAGAACAAATAAGAGACTGAGCCAGTAACAGAGAAGATAGTTGTGAGCTCCAGCTCCATCCCTGCTGCAGGATGACTCAGTCTTCAGCAGAAGAGCAGGGGTAGGAGCCAGGTTCCTACCCCCAGGACTGGTTGAGCTTTTAGCACATCTGCAGCTACTGCTCGATAGTGACTTGTTGCTTTGGGAGGGGATGACAGCGCTTACCTCTGCCCCAGCAGCCAAGTGGTGCTTCAGGCAAGAGTCCGAGATAACCAAGAACAGAGCAAGGTTTCAGCTGGCTACCGATAACTCGTGGCCTCCCCTTGGCCACTCTGCCAGGACAGATTTCTCTCTCCCCATGTCCTGCTTATCTAGGGTTAACCTTCTCTGTGTCAGCATACACCTTTTAGTGGGACAGACGCCTGTCCCTCTGCAGCTCGTGTCGGCTGGCTCGGTCTCCTACAACGTACTTCATAACCTCTTTCTCTCTCACAAAGAGGTTATCCTCGTTTCCCCCGCCACGAAGTCTTGAACAGAGGCATGTCAAATGATGGCCCAGGCAGGGAACTCTGTAAGGTTCCTGCCATTTTGTCCTGCTTTTTGGTCTTGTGCTGAGAGGCAGCGGGAGGCATAAGCGCTTGTTTGGGAAGTGTGTTCCTGTGCCCCAGGCTGCCAGCTCTGCATGCTTAAAAATAGGGTTTGAATTCTCTCCTGGGTACAAGAGCCACACAAGAACTTCATAGAGCGTTTTAGAGGGGGGGAGGAGGATATTTGAGACCTGGAGCCAGGGTGGGCACACAAAAAATCCTCTGCACCTGCTGGAATCATCCTCTGATTTGATGGTGGGGTGCCACGGGTGCCTGATAGCCTGACAAATGCTATTGCTTTTCCTTGCTGCTGGTGTACGCAGTCAGCGATTTGAAATGAAATGCATTGTGCCAGGCAGAAAACCTGGCTGCTGGAAGATGGAGTTCAGGCAAAGGGTAGTTCTCCCCTCTCCGTGTGTGAGGGCATCGCTGGTTACCAGTTGCACCCACTCAGGATAAGTAACTAATTAATGTTTCCCTTAAGTTCTTTATAATATTCCTCTGCAAATAAAACCTTGCAGCCGGCGTGAGGCTGTTCATGTGGATCTGAACTCTGCAAAGCAGTAACTAGATCTCCCAAAGCTGTCGGAGCAGGTAAGTGATGTTCTCCTCCATACGGGGAGACGGAGTGAGCAGCCCTGGACTGTCCCGGGAGGCGGTGGCAGAGGCAGGATTAGATGCCAGCTCTTCTGGCCCAGCTGTAACTGGGCGGGTTTGGGAATACTTCACAGGGACCCTGTGGAGGGATTAGTCCCTGAACTTAGTGACTGTGGATTTCCAGGGCTCTGTACAACCTAACAGACGGAGATATCTGCAGCGGCTCTTGCGTTCCTTGAGCTCCTGGACGTAAGCTTTGGACTATGCATGCTTTCTGAGAGCCAGTGCATCCACAGCACCTTTCTGAGAGCGGGTGCAGGTGGAAGGCAGGAGTGCTGGTGTGTCATGTCCCTTACAGCCCTCAAGCTGCAGAGGGGCCCTGCACCCACCCCGCTGACGGTGCATCAGCAGGGAGGCAGGCAGGTTTGGCATGAGTGAAGGCGAGGCTGGGAGATGAATAAGGAAAAGAAATTTCCAGAGTGCTGCAGGAGAGGAGGAGGGGAAGAATGCTTTGCAGGTCCTCACCTGCTGCCAGATCGCTCTCGCTTCGCTGAGAGCCCAAGGAGGGAGGCCAGCTAAGGCAGACTGACATGGGGAGCAGGGCTGGCTTTGCAGGGCAGCGGCTGGCCGGCAGCCCGGGCGCTGGGCTCGTGCCGGTGAGCCTTCCCGGTGAGCCTTCCCCTGGCAGGACCATCCGGCGCTGTGCTCCTCGGCTGCTCTAGGATGCTTCCCTCTCTCTTCCAGGCTCTCCATCAGCTGTATTACGACCCAAACATTGAGAACAAGAACTTGGCTCAGAAATGGCTGATGCAGGCGCAGGTGTCCCCCCAGGCGTGGCACTTCAGCTGGCTGCTTCTCAACATGGACAAGGTGCCCGAGATCCAGTACTTCGGTGCCAGCGCCCTCCACATTAAAATCTCCCGTTACTGGAACGACATCCCAGCCGACCAGTACGAGAGCCTCAAGTCGCAGCTCTTTACCCACATCACCCGCTTCGCCAGCGGCTCCAAGATCGTGCTGACCCGGCTGTGCGTGGCGCTGGCCTCCCTGGCCCTCAGCATGATGCCGGAGGCTTGGCCCTGTGCAGTGGCAGACATGGTGCGCATGTTCCAGGCGGAGGACTCCAACGTGGACGGGCGAGCGCGGTGCCTGGCGCTGCTGGAGCTGCTGACAGTGCTGCCCGAGGAGTTTCAGACCAGCCGCCTGCCGCAGTACCGCAAGGGCCAGGTACGCAGCGTCCTGGCGCAGGAGTGCGGCTCTGTCTTCCCTTTGCTGGAGCAGCTGCTGCAGCAGCAGGACTCCCCAGGTTTCATCAAGCAGAAGGTGTTGAAGTGCTTCTCCAGCTGGGTGCAGCTGGAGATCCCGCTGATGGACTGCGAGAACCTGATCCAGGCAGCTTTCACCTCTCTGCAGGACCCGGAGCTCTTTGACACAGCGGTGGAGGCTGTTGTCAATGCCATTTCCCAGCCTGATGCCCAGAGGTAAGGGCAACCTCTCCCGTGTGCTGCGGGCTGGTGCTCCTAGGCATTGAAGGGGAAGTGGGATGGGGAGGAAAAACCTCAGGCTTTTTTTCTAGCTACCGTTGGCCCTGGAGGTGACGATGGCAGGGTTTGGAAGCGGGAGATGTTAAAAGCAGCTGGAAGCTCCTGGTTTCACATGATTGGTTCTGGAAGGCTTTGCACCATGGTTGACTTGTGGGGACCATGTAGTCTCGAGCAGCTGCAGCCTATCTCCACCCTCCTCCTCTCAAGCAGAGAGGACGATGCTCTCTTCTGGTTCCTCATGTCAGACCCTGCAGTGCCCGACCAGGGAGCAGCTGCCTGGCTCTGGCCGGGGGGAGTTCAGAGCCCCTCCTCTGCCTCGTGCTGCTGGTCCAGCCAAGGAGCTGATTTGATACAGAGGTAATAAAACCAGACCCGTCAGTCTTCTGCCTCCTCCTGGCTCCAACAGCTCGTGCCAGCCGAGGACTTGTCCTTTGTTTGTGGCCATGGCTGCCCCTGGTGCAGCTGAGCAGGGAGCCAGGGCTGGGGCAGGTCCTGTCGGGGCTGCGCTGTGGGGCTCCGAGCTTGTCTGCTTGGCAGCGTCGTCCAAGCTGCTGTCAGCTCTTGGGACTGATGCCCACCAAAGGGAAAGTACATCTCTGGTTCCCGTGGCCACATCCCCTCCTGGCTGCTTAGCAACCTTCCCCCGACGAGGAGGGTTTCCTTGAAGGCTGGGCTGAGCTGCCGCCGCTGCGCATCCCCGTGCGCCGCTGCGCGTCGCGCAGGCTCTGCCCCTCTGCAGTGGTGCGTCGGTTGTGAGGCCTGGTCCTCCCTTTGGCTTCAGGGCAGGGGCAGCTGGTGCGGCCTCCGGCTGGAGGGCGGCCTGGGGCTGTCCTCTTCGATGGCAAGGGGCTTGCACCTGGAGCCTGCAAGTCCCGGTGGACAAAGGGACCCGTCAGGATTTTGATGCGTTGCCGGGTGTGGGGAGGGGTTGCCTCATTTGCTAGCATTCAGAAGATGACCACAAGCAGCTTTTCCTTGTACCTGCAAAGGCTGTGGGCCAGTCCAAACCCTTGTAGCAGGACTGGTGCAGAAAATGAGAAGGTGAGAGAAGGTGACTTGCAGTTCTGAAATTTTGGACTCTCTGTCTTCCTCCGTTCCATTTCCCTTGAGTGTCAGAAGTCCGTTGGCTGCAATTCCCCACCTCTGCGCAGGACCCTGGCCCTACAGCCCTGTTCTTCAGTTGCATTAAAAGCCTGAGCTTTCTGTTGAGCTTTCAAAGTGAATTTTGGTGAGAAGTGTGGCTGACAGCAGAGTTTCCTCCCTGCTCCTGTGCTGACCCTGCCATCCAGTTTCTGGCCCCATTTTGTCCTGCCACGCTGGCTGCTCCCTTACAGCATCACTGGCACTTGCTCCCCGTCCTTCTCCCTGGAGGCAGAGCACCCTCCTGTCCGTAGGCGTGTGGGCAGCAGCCAGGACGGGGCAGGCAGCCGGCGTGAAAGGCTGCCCCGTGTGTGAGCCTGGCGCAGCCCCCGCTCCCAGGGCATGGGGACAGCGGTGGCATTGTCACCGGGATGCCCTGCCAGGCGGCGCGTGGCGTCGGATGCTACAGGGAAGGGCAGGACTGTGCTCGGTGCTGAGATCCATGATGGCTTCAGGAGTGGGGTAGCACAAGGAGCTGCCGCTTCCCGGCCCCGGGTGGGCTCTCTCTTCCCCTTTGTTCCTTGTGCGCTCCATCCCACATCCCTCCTCCTGCTTCCCCTGATGCTGGCTGTCCCGCCCCTCCAGCTTTGTTGCTCAGCCTCAGTGGATCCAGCTCTTCCCTGACCCCCAGGGAGTCTCCTGACCTTTCTGTCTCTTTTCTTGACAGTCTGGGAGATCCCTGCTGCTTCTTGGCTGCTCTCTTCCTCCACAGTCTCTCGCCTTTGTGTCCACAGGGGCCTGGTTCCCCACTGCCCTTGGCCGCAGGCTTGGAGCATCCTCAGTGCTGGGCTGCTGACATGGTTGTTTACAGAGCTTTGTAGGAGATTGCTCTGTGAGAGGATTGATCTTGGGGCTCCCCACTTTCCTATGGGTTCCCTTGGGTGTTACGGACCTTGTGTCTTTCCTCCTCGGCCCTCCCAGCTGGCTTCATTGACATTGCTCTGGAGGCAGTCATGCAGGTGTGCTTCTGCCATCAGCAGAAGGCTCAGTGGCTTGTGAGTTTGGCCTCTGCTGCTGAGAATTAGGTAGCCTGCGGGTCATCTTCCCAGGGGAGCACCACCTTGCAAGGCGTCCCTCGGGCTGCAGCTCCTCACCCGTGCCTCGGTAGAGAAGGGCAGGTGGGACCTCGTGGGTGAGAATCATCTGGCTGTGGGGTTTCCTCACTCTTGAGATAGTCACTTGTGCTGGTGGCTTCCATTTCCCTGCCTGCGAGAAGCAGCGGGTGGCTTTCCTGCCTCCAACGTGGTACTAGAGATGATGTAGCAGAGATTCATAGGTGCATAGCATTTGGTCTCCTTACCTGCCAGGCATAAGCCTCCAAACCTCAGAGGCTTGACCAAGGAGCTGGCAACTGGAACAACTCTGCACACACCCTTGCTCTCGGGGACGGTGGGAAGCTCCTGAGTTGCAGGGCAGGAACAGAGATATTGTTACATCTCGTTTGCAGAGGAGGCTTGGGCTGGATTTTCCATCTCGTTTGAGGATGATGCCCCCGCTAAGGGGGTCAGAGAGCTCGGCGGTGTGTGCTGCAGGGCGAGAGCAGGCATGCAGCACTTGGCCACGCTCCTGCAGCCCGGCGGCGCGGGGAGTGTCAGAGTGGGGAGAGGGACCTCCACGTGGTGTGTGCCCACAGTGGGAGGTACAGAGCGTGGGCATCAGACACTGAGCCACCTCTCTGAAAGCAGCAGGGTGTTGCTGCAAGATGGAGCTGGTGGGATTGCAGGTGTCCAGCCCATCCCTTCCTGGTCTTGGCACCTGGTGCTGAATCCCTGAAGAGGAATTTCACTTAGAAGAGTTTTCCAAGCACTTCAATAGAAACAGGTTTTAATACATTGGGTTTTCTCATCAGGACATGGCTCAGATTTTGGATCAGGAAGGATGAGATTGTCCCGTGTGAGCTGCCCGTATCTCTCCCCTGCAAGTTGTCCCTCGCCCTGTGATGTGGTTTGGGGAACATTGTGGGAAGAGCAGAAGGAGGTGCGGTCCCGTGGAGGGAACTGTGGATGCTGCAGTTCACTGGGTTTTGAGAAGGGAACGGACAAACTTATGGAAGAAGAATTTGCTCAGCTGCTAAATACCAAGATAGCAAACATTTCTGAGGAAGGCTAACGCAAATGACTGGAGGGAAATACATGGGGAGGTGTCACTGTATGGCTGCCATGTTCATAGCCTCTTGCCCAGGCATTCCCAGTCATCAGCTGCTGGACACAGGCTGCTTAGCTGGGCAGGATGGTGGTGTCCTCTCCTGCCTGGCACTGGGGTACCGGGGGTGCGAAGCAGTGGCTGGCAGCAGGGCTGGCGTGTCCACCTCCTGGAGCAAGCTCTGCAGCTGGTCAGGGCCGTGGCTCCAGCTGGTCGCTCAGGGCTGGGAAGCAGCACTGACCAGGTGGGGTGGCCTGGGGCTCTGTGCTGGCTGGGTGCAGAGTAGAAGGAGCCCGGCTCCAGCTGGCTTGGCCATGGCTGGCTTGGCCATGGCTGGCTCTTGGATGACCGGCTAAAACAACTCCCCTAGAGTAGGAGTCTCCCTCCTCGCTGGGGACCCTTGTGTCCGAGTTGCCCTTACATATACGTAGGCAGTGAGCAGAGCAAGGTGGTGCTCAGGAGACGTGGTTCACCCAGCCTTTTCTAGAAGTCTTCACTAACAAGGGATGAGTTGCAGCATGGAAGCAAATCCAGGTGGTTCTCTCTGTTGGCTGTGCAGGGAGTCCAGAAGACTAGCTCAGTCTAGGCATCTGTACTGTGAGTATTGCGAGCTAACCAGCAGAAGCAGGATCCTTGTCATAAACTCGTAAAGTCTTAAAAACATCTGTAGGGTAGTGTGAGCCCAGTGCTGCGGAGGAAGAATGGCTTTGCCCTACACTGGAGCGGTGGAAGGTCCCCTGTGCCTTTCGTCAGCTCCCCTGGGCTGACCCTGACTGCAGCATCAGTTCCCTGGTAGAAAAGCTGGTGAATTCCCAAATTCGCCACTATCACAGCATGCCCCCACTGCCATGGGCATCACTCACAGGGCATCAGAGGCTTGAAAATGGTTTACACACACACAAATACCTGTCCCCTTTGCTGTGCGATTTCCTCTGGGGAAGAGCAGCGAGGGGGGTGACCCCCGGCAGCACACAGAGGGGATGCTGTGGCAGAGGCTCCCTCTTCCCTTTGTCTTCCCCCACTGACTCAGACCTAGAAGCTGCCACCACTGGCGGGGCTCTCTCCCTGCGCTGGTGGCACTGATGGCTTTGTTCGCTCCTACGTGGGCCATAGCAAGAGCTGCCAGTGTGCTGGGCAGCGGTGCCACTCCGGGGTGGGTGTGCAGCTGCCCTAGTGTCAGCACTCGCATCTCTTCCCTGCGGTGGGCATAGGAGAGCCGGCGTCACGTGTGCCTCCCGCTCCGAGCATCCTTGGCCCTGCACCTGCGTGCGGTGGGGCAGGCAGGGAGCGCATGGAATAGCTGCGGCTCCGGATGACACGCCTCGGTGGGCAGGGAAATGGCAGGCTGCTCATCAGCCTCCGGCACGGCCTCTCTCTGGGGGCC
>NW_010534353.1:9446-9695 GCF_000687285.1 Phaethon lepturus | reverse complement strand
TGGTGTGATGTGGGAGAGCGATGGTGCGTGGGGCTGCGGCAGCCTGGAAGGGTGGGGGGCCAGGGGGGTGTGCCGTGGGGCCAGCATCCTCCCTGGGTAGCGGTCCCTGAGGGTGGCTGCCCACTTCATCCCAGCCAGAGATCCAGCTCTGGCTGCCCTCATGCAGAGCAGAGAAGCACGAGCAGCAAGCATGGCGAAAAGCCCGCAGGTCTGCCCTCGCTGCCGTTCTCCCGCTCCCCATCACCGCCG
>NW_010534353.1:3039-9295 GCF_000687285.1 Phaethon lepturus | reverse complement strand
GGCAGCCCTGCCGGCAGGTTTGGGCAGACAGAGGCAGGTTCCCACACGGTGGTTCAGTGGGGGACTTGCACAGAGCTGATGGCCATTGGCTCAGCTCTTCTCTTTGCTTGTGGAGGGTCTGCTGTGGGAGCAGTCGGAGCTTCAGCCTTCATCCCGATGCCGCAGGCTGGGAGGAGAGTCCCTCTAAGTGGTAAAGGCTCCTGGATGCGTCCTGTTGCACAAAGCAGCCTTCCAGTAAGGAAAGCTGGGCAGGAGCCCTGGGAGGGCATTAGGAGGGATGGATGCCGTGGTAGCTGGTGCCCTCATTCAGCCTGTGCTTGCAGGTACGTGAACACCCTCCTGAAGCTCATCCCCCCCGTGCTGGGGCTCCAAGAGCAGCTGCGCCAGGCGGTCCAGAGTGGGGACATGGAGACGTCACACGGGATCTGCCGGATCGCCGTGGCCTTGGGGGAGAACCACTCCCGGTGAGTGCTGGGGATGGTCCCCAGGAGATGGAATGAGCTTGGAGCAGCCCACTGTTCCCCAGATGCTGCTTTGTCCAGGTTCTGTCCTGCACCCGGTGATGTGTGTCAGGGCAGAGGAGCCAGGCTCGCAGTGGTGGTGCCACCCTGACCATGCTCTCTGCTCCCCAGGGCCCTCCTGGACCAGGTGGAGCACTGGCAGAGCTTCCTGGCCCTGGTCAACATGATCATGTTCTGCACCGGCATCCCCGGGCACTACCCCGTCAATGAAACCACCAGCTCCTTGACGCTCACCTTCTGGTACACGCTGCAGGTCAGTGGCCATCGTGGGGCAGCCTGCCTAGATCCTGCGCTCCAGGCAGGGCCGGGGCCCCAGTGCACGGGGACTGGGGTCTGGCCTCGCCACATTTGGTCCCCAGGGATTTTCTGCTTGTTGCCCTGCACTCGCAGCCACTGCAGGGCATGTAACTCAGAAAATGCTGGCCCCATGGCTTGCTTTTCCACCTCCAGTATTCCTTGGATGTCTGAGCCAGCCTTTAAGGGCCTCATTAACATAACTAATTAAAACTTCCTGCTAATTTTTTTTCCAGCAGCAGACCTGCTTGTTTAGCTCCTTGCTGTGCGGCTGCAGGCAGGGAGGAGAGTGCGTGTCGGCTTACTGCGGGCTAGACCCTGCTGCTGGGCTGGCGGTCGTTGTCTCTCGGAGGAGGAAAGAGAGGGCTGCTAGTGGCTGCCCAGTGTGGGGTCCGTCTCCCAGGGCTAGTGTTCCTGTGCCAACAGAGCAGCCCTGCCACGTCGTGCTCTATTTTTAGCCCGCGTTCATCCCCCCAGCTCCATTCCTCCGCAATCTGATGCGGCGTGGCTGCGTGTGGGCAGAGACGGTGGCGATGTCGGCGCCGTGCTGGCAGCTCCTCTGCCGCGTGGGGCCGGGGCGAGGCTCCCATCTCTTCTCGCTGCTTCTCAGGATGAGTCTGAGGATACGGGTGCAGGCAGGAGAGCCCTGTGCTCCCCAGGCACCTGTCCCAGCCTGCCTCGCGGGGATCTGAGGCATGTGTGCTCCTGACGCAGGCGTGCTCCCAAGGCTAGGACATGGCAGGGCAGTGCCGCCCCGCTGTAACCGTGCTCTCCTCAAATGCCCAAGGGTCCACCCAGCTGCTGGGGATTCTGCCATCTTGTCTCCCTGCTACTGCTGCAGAAGGGCTCAGCATCAGGTGGACCTTGGGGAGCTGGAAGTGCAACCTCCAAAGGTGTGATAGGTCCCACCAGCCTTGGGAGATGCCCCTCACCCCCCATGCAGTGGGCATGCCGGCTTCGTTTTCTTTCCCCTGCAACACCTGATGTATTCCTCCTCCTGCCGCCAGGACGACATCCTCTCCTTCGAGCCGGACAAGCAGGCCGTGTACCAGCAGGTCTACAGGCCTGTCTACTTCCAGCTGGTGGATGTACTGCTGCACAAAGCCCAGTTCCCCTCCGACGAGGAGTATGGCTTCTGGTCTTCGGATGAGAAGGAGCAGTTTCGGATATACAGGTACAGCTGGGAGTTTTGCGTTTGCTCATCAGGCAGGCGAGGACACAGGCAGCATCCTGCCTCCCTGGAGCCTGTGCACCGTGGGGAGACCCAAGAAGGGACATGGAGGAGATTCTTTCCACCAAGAGCTGTTTTGGCTGTGGTGGTGATGTGGAAACGAGCTGGTGTTTTGGCATGGCACCAGCTGCCCCTCCTAGGAAGCCCTCCACATGGGGCTGGGGCAGTATACTTGTGCAGGCAGCGGGAGCGGAAGTAACATGTCCACGCATGGAGCGCTCTGCAGGGGTTGGGGACAGCGTTTGGAGACCCTCCATGTTCTCTGCAGGGTGGACATCTCCGACACACTGATGTATGTGTATGAGATGCTGGGTGCTGAGCTCCTGAGCAGCCTCTATGACAAACTGGGACGTCTCCTGACCAACACGGAGCAGCCGTCCACGTGGCAGGTGAGTGAGGACACCCAGGCATCATGCTGATGGCTACCAGCCCCTCAGGGACCTATCCTCACCACAGGGTGTTGAGAGCAAAGGGATGTGATAGAGGCAAGGAGCATGACCACCTTGCCAGCACATGGGTGGGCTCTGTAGGGTCTGCCAGGAGGAGCAACAGGTCTTCTGCCTCCCTGTCCTTAGCGCTGCCCAGGGACCAGCCTCTTCAGCCGCTGTTGGGAGTTCTGAGCTAGTGCCTGGGGCTGGGATGGGCGTCGGGGGTCAGTGCGTGGCGCTGACAGTGCCTCTCCCACCCCGGCAGCACACAGAGGCCTTGCTCTATGGCTTCCAGTCCATTGCCGAGACCATCGACGTGAACTACTCTGATGTGGTGCCGGGGCTGATCGGCCTCATTCCCCGGATCAGCATCAGCAACGTGCAGCTCGCTGACACCGTCATGTTCACTATTGGTGAGGCCTTTGCTTGTGTGTAGGCTGGGCTGGGGAGGGGAAGTCCCTCTGAGGGTGCCCAGCAATAACAGCAGTGAAAAGCAAAGCTGAGCATGCCGGGACACAGGGAGCAAGAGCCTGTGCCACAATCCTGCGGTCTGATCCCGTCTGTGTGCGCAGGGGCCCTGTCGGAGTGGCTGGCTGATCACCCTGTCATGATTAACAACGTGCTGCCGCTGGTGCTCCAAGCCTTGGGCAACCCTGAGCTCTCCATCTCTAGCGTCTCCACCCTGAAGAAGATCTGCCGGGAGTGCAAGTACGACCTGCCACCCTATGCAGCCAACATCGTTGCCGTGTCGCAGGTAGGAGCTGGATGCAGGTGGACGCATGGCGGTGAGCCAGGATGTGCTCTGTGCAGACCCTTTCCTCCACATGGATCAGGGCAGGGGGACGCAAAGCAGCAGCTCAGGGCATCTTGCATGGTGTGGGGGGCTTGTTGTCCATCCCGTTCCTAGGCCAGTAGACCCAGGAGGCAGGCCCTGTGTCCTCCTGTGAGGGCAGAAATGGTAGGCAGTGGCAGACACGACTGCCATGTGATCCACTGGGGTTGCACTTGGGCATCCATCCTTTCCCATGGGATTTATTTGCCTTGTTGGGAGCAGCATCCTGCCAGCTCTGCCCCCACCAGGCAGCTGGTGCTGATGCTGAGCGTCTTGGGGGCATCCTGGTGTTCAAACCTCTCCATGGAGGTTGAGCTGGTCCCTGCAGTGCTGGGGCAGGCTGTCCTGTGGTCCTTCTTGGCTCTCAAGATTTGGGGCAGACAGGACTTGGAGTCCTGAGGCTAGGAGGAGGAGGACTGGGGTGTTCATGGGAGCAGAGAGGGGCTGATGGTGGGCATGAGCCTCTGCTCTTGGAGCCTGGGGGACACCATTGCTAGGGTAAGGAAGCTCTGGCTGAGGTTGGCTTCTCGAACCATCCTACTGCAGAGCCCGTCCGAGCCAGAGGCTCCCCTCGCTGGGTGGCTGAGGGAGCTGGCTGGGGAAAGAGCTTACCAGGGGACAAGGACTTTGTACCCTGCTTGTGACGGGTTGTGGGGAGGCTGTGTGGGGCCGCATGCTGCTTGTCTGTGCCTCCACTGTTGTTGTTTGTCTTGACCTCTTGCTTCAGTCCTGCCTCCTGGAAGGGAAGGGGCTTTCTGCAGCACTCACCCTCCGCTTTACTCACCCTCCTCTTTCTCTCTCCCCTTCCTTTGGCAGGAGGTGTTGATGAAGCAGATTCACAAGGTAAGAGGGGCTGGCTCACGCCTCTAGCTGGTTCTCCTTTTCCCCCATGCCCTTTAGTCGTGCTCAGCTGAAGACACGAGGGATGCCATCACGAGTTGGGCTGTCCCTGGAGGAGAGCTCAGCGCTGCAACCATCGTGTGCGGGTCCAGGAGTACCTGCTGCCTGCCTCACTCCACTGCCAGGCTCCCACTGCACGTGGGCTGGGGTCGTGCTGGGTGGGGTTTGTCCCCATAGAGAGGGAAGTTCCCAGTGACACTTAAGTCTAGCAGTTCCCAGTCCTCCAAGCCCAAGGATGCCAAGGCTGCAGGCATGTCTTCAAGAGGAAAAAGGAAGGAGATAAGTGTGGGGAGAGAGCCCAGAGCCCAGGCTGTGCCCGTGACCAGAACGGGGTGGGACGCTTGACCCTGCAGGGGCTGAGACAGGTCTGCACAAAGAATAGTGTGCTGCAGTAGGGTGAGTGGTGCCAGCACGGACATCTCTGGGCACCAGCTGGTCTGTCTTTGGTGGGTTGCTGGGAAGAGAAATGGTGGGTGCTGGTGGCAGAGTGCCTGTTCCCTGGATTCTGCCGTGCTGGTAGGGAGCTGCCCCCTCTCCTGCAGTGAGATGGCACGGAGTGTCCCAGATATAGAGCAGCTGAGGAGCTGCAGCACACCAGGGTCCTGGCTTTGCTGGCTGGGCCTCTGGCAGCTGTCTTAGCTAGCTTGTGTGTGGTGGGACTGCAGGCTGGGCAGTGACCTGCCCTGTTGTGTCTCCTCTCTGTCCCAGACGAGCCAGTGCATGTGGCTGATGCAGGCTCTTGGTTTCCTGCTTTCTGCACTGCAAGTGGAGGAGATCCTAAAGAACCTGCACTCCCTGATTACCCCCTACATCCAGCAGCTGGAAAAGCTGGCTGACGAAACGGTGAGTGTCTTTGTGCTACCTCCACCCAGAAGTGGCTTCTCCCACTGGCTGTAGCCCTGGAGATGGTGTGTTGAAACAGCACTCTTGAAAGCGGGCTCAAGAGAGCGCAGTGCTGGGAATCGCTCTCTGGCACTTTGCCTCTACAGTCCTGGCTCCTCAGCATTCCAAAGATACAACTGTGGTTGAGCAGTGTGGTCACTGTCACACTTTGGCTTTATTTTCCCTGGCAGCCCAATCCCTCCAACAAGCTGGCCATCATCCACATCCTAGGCCTGCTCTCCAACCTCTTCACCACCCTAGACATCAGCCACCACGATGATGACCACGAAAGCACCGAGGTCAAGAAACTGCCAGTGCAGCAAGGACCCAACCCAGTGAGTGGAGTGGTAGCTTGATGCTCTTTGCCACAGCCTGGCCAAAGCCCTGCTATTCACTGCTGGTGCCAGGAGAGGGAGATTAATGGGGAACGCAGTGTGTACCAGGAAGAGGGTAGTGCTGGTGCATTCCATCTAAAACAAGTCCTTCAGCTCATCCCACTGCTCCTGAGATGGGCAGAGGTGACCTGTAAGGTCCCTCTTGGCTGGACACTGCTCTGGAGGACAGCCTGGGTGCTGCCTGCCAGCTATGAGCTGTGCCAGGCTGCTTCAACAGGGAAAAACGCTGCTCAGCTTCAGAGGGGAAGGAGGCAGTGGTACCTGTGAAGGTTTGAGTCCAGGCCATGCTTAGTCTTGAATCTCCCCTCCCCAGTGTTGTGGGGTCAATTGTCTTCAGTGCTTCTTGTTCCTTACAGGTGGTGGTGGTTCTGCAGCAAGTCTTCCAGCTCATACAGAAGGTCCTCAGCAAGTGGCTGAATGATGCCCAGGTGGTAGAGGTAACCAGGCTCCTCCTGAGTGCTGCCTGCAGCTCTGCCTGTCCTTGCTGACCTGAACTGGGGACAGCAATGACAGACTCGGGGTGATGGCCTGTAAGAGGGGTGTCTTGCTGGGTTGTTGGAGCAGCGCTGCTTGCCGTCACCAGCAGCGTCTGGCTGTTCGTGTCTGTCTTGTGCCTCTATCAGCTCTGCTCCTCTCCAGTTTACAGAGGCCTTGCCATCACCAGGGAGATGGGAGATGGGGGTCTACCAAACCTGTGTTCCCTAAGGCGAGAGCTCTGCTCTGACCTGGACCTGTGTCATCTGGTGTTTCTCCAGTTTGCTCAGTCCAGTAGT
>NW_010534353.1:2604-3008 GCF_000687285.1 Phaethon lepturus | reverse complement strand
CCCCCCCCCAGCCGCTCTTCCCCCTGGCCCTCAGGGAGCCTTACTGCAGCAGTGGGAAGGATGTTTCCCAGTGTCTGGGAGCATCCTATGCTGCAGAGCAGGGTGCCAGTACCAGAGCAAGTCTGGGCCCTCTGCCTGGCTGGTCCACATCCCCATTGCCAGCTCTTCTCTCCCTTGGGATGTGTCTGTGAAGTTCTGCCCCCTCCAGGAGAGGTCTCCTGATGGCCATTGCTCATGCCACCCTTCTCCCACAGTCTGTCTGTGCCATCTTCGAGAAATCTGTGAAGACCCTCCTAGATGATTTTGCCCCCATGGTGCCTCAGCTGTGCGAGATGCTGGGGCAGATGTACAGCACCATCCCCCAGGCCTCTGCCATCGACCTCACCCGACAGGTACGGAGCCAT
>NW_010534353.1:0-2573 GCF_000687285.1 Phaethon lepturus | reverse complement strand
CTGCTGTTCCCCGGCGAGGCCGGGGCCACGAAGGGCCAGCAGCAACTTCAGCAGCACCTTCTCTCTCTCTTGCAGCTGGTTCACATCTTTGCCCATGAGCCTGCCCACTTCCCTCCCATCAAGGCCCTCTTCTTGCTTGTTACCTCAGTCACGCTCACCCTCTTCCAGCAAGGTACGTGGGATTAACCCTTCTTCGCACTGGGGCTGTTGTCAGGCTGTTGCATGCATGGAGTCTGGAGGCGTCTTACCAGGAATGGCTGTTTTCACTCCTAGCTAAGCTAATGGGGCCATCTCTGTTTCTTGGATTCATCCCAACCCCTGGAAGGTGGGTACCTTCCCTGCAGGGCAGCAGAAGCAGGAAACCCACGAGTGAGACTCTGGACTGCTGTGACAGCACTGCTTCTGCAGCAGGGCTGGGTGTCGCATGCTGCAGGGGTTGAGCCAGAGCTCCAGTCCTGCTTGGCAGGGAGGCTGTGCTCCCTGGGACATCCCGGGGCTCCTCTGCGGGCCAGCGCTGCTTGTAGTGGCCAGGAGTCAAGCCCTCGCACAAGGAGGAGGATGTGTGTGTGAACATCTGGGAAACGACCTTTTCAGAGTCACTGCTGGCCACCGAGTCACCACTGTGATGCTGAGGATGCTGGCATCCTCCTGCAGGGCAGGGGCCCCTCTTTGGCTCGCTGCCCACCCTACAAAAAGCAAATGGGGTTAGGACAGCCCCTCCGCACCGTGGCTCCCCTCAGCCTCTTGGTGACTTGCCCCATGTCAGGGACAAATGTACCTTGGAGCTGCTGGCTCTGGTCCTTCAGCACCTCTGTGTGTGGTCCCCAAGGGGTCTTGTCCTTTGCTTGCAAAGGTGCCGCGTAGGGTGATGCCGTCCCCCAGTACAAGGCTCAGAGCTCTCTAGAGAGGTGAGGGAGGTGTGAGGACCCCTGCTTCATCATCACGCCACGGTCCGAGCAAATCCCGCTGTGCTGAGGTGTCACTGGGTCAGTGGCAAGCGAGCCGGGCTTACCCGGAGATCAGGTCCCTGCTTCTGCCAGCGGCGTGTGGATGCGTCTACGCTGAGTCCCTCGTGCCCGGGCGCCGGGGGAGGCGGCGAAGCCTCTGGGCAGCAGCAGGCACGTCCGCAGGAGGAAAGGGGAGGGGACAGAGCCCGAGCTGTGCCAACGCTTGGACGCGTGCTTTGCTCAGGCAAGCGGCTGTCCAGCTCGCTGCGTGCCCAGGACCGTGCTCCCACCCACCCCCTGGGTCCCCTCTGGTGGGTGGCCGGCCCTGAGCAGGGCGAGCCCCTTCTGCTGAGCCCACGGGCGGCAGGAGGCGGGGGGACGGCTGAGCCTGCAGGGGCCGAGACGCGTCTGTGCACAGAGTCCGATGCCAAGGCAGGGTGGGTGGTGCTGGCGTGGAGATCTCTGGGCACCAAGCTGGTCTCTCCCAGGAGGATGCTGGAGGAGACCTCCAGGAGGGTCCTGGACTCAGGGTCTCGGAGAGCATCTGGGAATGGGGCGGGAGGATGACTGCGCCAGGGGCTCCTGAGCAGCTGGTGCTGGTGACAAGCATGTGCACGCCTGAGCCCGGCCGGGCCTGTCAAGCGTTTGCTGAGGTGTTGTCGTTCACTTGCAGTTATCTTCCAGGACCAAACGGTGCTCTGAAGACACCCGCTTAGTCCCCACAGTGCAAAAGCTCAAATTCTCCTTGTGGAGATGGTGCCCAGCTAGCCCCTGCTCCTCCTCCTCTTCCTCCCCAAGGACACGAAGATCTCCTCCTTGGCTCTGCAGCACCCAGGTGCTAGCTGGAGACCCTGGGGCTTCAGATCCTTTCCTTTGCAGTTTCTTTCTGTTCTTGGGTTCTCCAAGTTTCATGATTTTTTGTATGTTTTGTTTCTTTAACTTGCTTCAAGCTGCTCATGTTGCCCATCCCCTTCCCCACACACCCCTCCTCCCTTACACTCCTGTTTTCACTTGTAAATTCTTTCTGTATCACATAACTATATGATGTTGAGTTGCTGTTTGTATGATTTTTCTCTTAAGTTACATCTTTATTATATTTTAGGGCCCAGGGATCATCCTGATATTGTTGATTCATTTATGCAACTCCTGGCACAGGTGTGTTTTAGTTTCTTATTCATTCACTTTCTGTTCTCTCTCTTTCTCTTTTTAATTCAATTTAAACCTATTTTTAGCTTTCTGTTGACAACGTTTTTTTCCTTTTAGTTGAATATCGAGTTTCTCCATCTGTTTCCGTGGAAGTTGAAAACAAAACATTTTTCCTTTAGTTCTGGGTTCGCACCATCCCCAGGGCACTGCCCTCCTCTGCAGGGCAGCCTCCAGCTGCCACCCCCTCACCTTGCCAAAGCCAGCGCGGGGCACTTGGGGCTGCTGCTGTGGTCACCGTTGGGTGACAGACACGTCAGAGCGTTAAGTGTATGTTTTCCGACCCATCTACCTGCCTGCGATGGGTCCTCTGGAGCAGGGACGGGCTGAGCTGGTGCCCTTGCCCGCGGTAGCAGGCAGCTGCCGGGTTTGGCTCCGAGCGATGCGCTTGCGATGGCGTCTGGCCCTGCCAGGGTGCCACGC
>NW_010534352.1:0-1350 GCF_000687285.1 Phaethon lepturus | reverse complement strand
GGGTGATCCGGCTGTGCAAGGAGAACGCCACGGGGAAGCACTTCATGGCCAAGATCGTGCCCTACGAGGCGGAGAGGAAGCAGAGTGTGCTGCAGGAGTACGAGATCCTCAAGGCGCTGCACCACGAGCGCATCATGGCCCTGCACGAGGCGTACATCACTCCCCGCTACCTGGTGCTCATCTGCGAGAACTGTGCTGGCAAGGAGATCCTCTACAGCATCGTGGACAGGTACAGGCGGGGGCAGGGCCACCGGCCACAGCGATGCCGACCGGCACCAGCCACCAGCACAGCGCCGCCCGCTGATGCCACTTGCCCCCAGGTTTCGCTACTCGGAGGACGACGTGGTGAGCTACGTGCTGCAGCTCCTGCAGGGCCTCGAGTACCTGCATGGCCGCCGCATCGTGCACCTCGACATCAAGCCAGACAACGTCATCATCTCAGGCATGAACGCCCTCAAGATCATCGATTTTGGCAGCGCCCAGACCTACAACCCCCTCGTGCTGCGGCAGCTGGGGCGGCGCGTCGGCACCCTGGAGTACATGTGTGAGTGGGGCACTGGGGGTGCGGTGGCATGTGGACAGGGACACGTGTGTGCCCGAGGTGTGCATGTGTGCCCGTGCATTGGGTCTTGGGACTGGGGAGGAGGTGAGGTGTCCTTGGGGAAGCTGGGGGGTATTTGTGGTGCTGGGGGTGTCTGCTGAGGGTTTCTGTAGGGTTGCTGAGCTCAGTGGGAGAGCTTGGGTGCTGGGGGGCAGCTGGGGTAACCCTGGAGGTGCTGGGCTCTGTCAGGGTATTTGGGGTGTCAGGGAGGGGTGCAGGAGGGTGTAATGGTGGGGTGCAGTGGATGCTGTGGGTGCTGGGGCTGGGCCCCCAGTGTATGTGACAGCCCTGCTCCCCTGCCCACAGCGCCGGAGGTGGTGAAGGGTGACCCGGTGGGCTCTGCAGCAGATGTCTGGGGCGTTGGCGTCCTCACCTACATCATGTAAGAGAAGGGGCTGGGGGGACAAGTGCTCTGAGTTATAGGCAGCCCCACCCAGGCTTCCGTGCCATGGGGGACACCAGGCTGGTGGTGGACTGGGGGATGCTGTAGCCCTGCAGATCCTTCCCAGCTGGACACAGGGATCAAGACCCTGGGCCCATCCCGTGTCACCCCCTCCATCCTCACAGGCTCAGCGGGCGATCACCTTTTTTCGAACTGGACCCCATCGAGACAGAGAACCGCATCCTGGCAGGGCGCTTTGATGCCTTCAAGCTGTACCCCAACGTCTCACAGAGCGCTGCCCTCTTCATCCGCAAGGTCCTCGCTGTCCACCCCTGGTGAGTGCCCAGCCCAGCCAGGGAGGACACAC
>NW_010534351.1:5312-7202 GCF_000687285.1 Phaethon lepturus | reverse complement strand
CAGTCCTTCTCTGTTTGTAAACAGCAGGCCACAACAGAGCTGAGAGCTGTTAAATATGCTGTTTCAACCCTCAAAAGTCCTATGCTTTAATTACTACTCAACTAGGAGAATGATGGGAGCTGAATTTGAAACTGGCAAACTCTTCTTAATAGATTTCAGTTGACATATCTGTGGAATCTGTGCCCAGCATTTTCTCTGACGAGCTGTCAGCATTCTGTCTCTTCTGTAAATGGTGGACTCACAGGGTCTGTTTTGGCCACCAATTGCAGCCTGAGGGAATTTCTGTCATACATGTAAATGATTTGCCTCTATAAGGAAGTGTCTGTGATACTGGAAGAAGCATTCAGATTATACATAATGATAAGAGAATATATGTACCTGATACAGACTATTATTCAGAATTCATACTTCATCTTTCTTCAGGATTTATTAGTTGTTTGGATAATAAGAGGTTGTCTGCTCTCACCTGAGAGTGTTGACTCAGTATTCCTTAGGAAAAGCCTTGTCCGTTAATAGTCACATTATTTACAGTGAGATTCTAGTCACAAGTGGCTCTACTGTCTGTATTGAGTACTAAATCTTGTCTCCTTTCTTTCTTACATGGATAATTTATTCTTTTGCTATCTTGGCCTCTTTAATTTCTCAGAGACCCTGTAAGATGAAACTAGAGGAGAAACTGCAATCTTTGATCACAAATCCATAGTCAGTAGATCACTGTATTGCATAACTAAATATGACCTCACAGATGCTAAGTAAATTAACAGAAAAGGGAGTCTGTGAGATGCAAACCTAAGTAGGCACGTGTTCTGAGTTCTCTTCTACATGCACTCTGAGGATGATACAAATTTGTTGTAGTGGTAGCTGGTGAATTTGCTCTTAGCACTGGGTTCCTTTTTCATTGCCAAATGTCAGAAATCAAGACACTTGACAGACATCTCTCTGCAAGGGAGGCTGAGTAATATAGGAAAACTGTTTTTTTAAGAAACAAAACAGAACTGTGCAATCAGACTTACTTCTGCCAAGGTATATAGTCTGACACGATGTTTGTGTCATTGCTATATATGAAGCTAGACTTTAAGATTGTTCTGTTACATGCCTGAACAAGTCTGTCATAAATATATTCTGCTTGATGCAGGTTTTTATTTAATTTTCTCTATCCTTACTTTTCACATGTTGTAATAGGAACAAGATGGATAATTCAAAATCTTGCCTTTGTCATGGAAGAGTTTATTCCTGTGCTTTGAAGTGATTGAAAACTTAATTTGTTTTGCTTTTATTCATTTAGGTCACAGTGCTTTACATCTTGCAGCAAAGAACAGCCACCCTGATTGCATTAAGAGGTTACTTCAGGTAAAGTAAAAATTAAATTAATTTTGATTTTTGAAGCTTTCCTTTTATTCCTCTAGATTGGTTCTGCTAGATATTGACACATTTCCTGCTAATGATCTGCATCACACTCCTATACTGTTGTCCTGTCTCCTTGCAATCAAGAGAGGTACTTGAGTTTAAAGACTTTTTAGGCACTGTGAATGGATGATAGAAAACAGTGTGGTATCTTCCCTGAATGGTTCACAAATACAGTTTTCCCTGTGTAGCTGATCTGACATAGCAGGACTGAGTTTTAAGCAGGTTGCAGCTTCTGTCTAACTTCCTGTCTTTTGTCTGTGTGGCTGGATGGCTTGGAAGTAGATGGATTGAGAGGTTATAGGAGTGTGTTGGGTTTGCATGGCAAGGTTTTGGTAGCGGGGGGGCTACAGGGGTGGCTTCTGTGAGAAGCTGCTAGAAGCTTCCCCTGCGTCTAACAGAGCCAATGCCAGCTAGCTCCAAGACGGACCTGCTGCTGGCCAAGGCCGAGCCAATCAGTGATGGTGGTAGCACCTCTGTGATAAC
>NW_010534351.1:0-5018 GCF_000687285.1 Phaethon lepturus | reverse complement strand
TCGCTCAAGAACCTGTGGACCCATGGAGAGAGGAGCCCACATTGGAGCAGGTTTGCTGTCAGGACTTGTGACCCCGTGGGGCACCTATGCTGGAGTAGATCGTGAAGAACTGGAAGGGCTCACGATGGAGATGTTCGTGGAGAACTGCAGCCTGTGGGAGGGATGAGGAGGAAGGAGTGGCAGAAACGTGTGATGCACTGACTGCAACCACTATTCCCAGTCCCCCTGTGCCGCTGGGGGGTAGGAGGTAGAGAATTTGGGAGGAAAGTTGAGCCTGGGAACAAGGGAGGGGTGGGGGGAAGGTGTTTTAAGATTTAATTTTTATTTCTCATTATCCTACTCTGACTTTTTATTGGTAATAAATTAATTTAATTTTTCCCCGAGTTGAGTCTGTTTTGCCCGTGATGGTAATTGCTGAGTGATCTCCCTGTCCTTATCTTGACCCACAAGCCTTTCGTTATATTTCCTCTCCCCTGTCCAGTTGAGGAGGAGAGTGATAGAGCAGCTTTGGTGGGCACTTGGCGTCCAGCCAGGGTCAACCCACCACAAGGGGAAAAGGATTTTTCACTTGTGGTGGGATTTTGATATTGTTCTACTGGAACACTTTCTCTCTGTGCAACTTAAAGAATCCATTGTTGACCATAGAAATGTCTGTCAAGTTTAGAGTCAAAGGGAGAAGAAACCAAAGTAGTATAGATGCTAAAATATGGAAATACTCAAATCCTCAGTGAAATGATGCAAAGGACAGTGAGGGGTTAGTATGGGAGTAGAAAGAATGGGGAAAGACAATAAGAAAAACAAAAGTGAAGATGAAGAGAAGATTCTGTGGTGTCGAGACTGAAGATGTGCATTAGTAAGCAAGGAGAGACATTGTCCATATCTGCTCCATTTCAGAAAGCCAGGTGAATTTTGGTGGCAGTGATCAGAGGAATGGGACAGACTTTTATCAGTATGCCCGTGACTCAGCCTACAGATGAAATAATGAATAATAAACCCGCTCCAGCACAGTGGTACAGAAAGAGAATGGATCCCATATCCCAACTTCCAAATTCCTTTTCCTCAGTTACCTCAGGGCTCTCCAGTTGTCCTGTGACTGATCCCTATCAGAGTCTCTGACAATGTTGGGTCCAATTTCACTGATTGCCACCTCCAGACTCATTGCAAGATGACTCCCTTGTTCCTGCATACCTGGAAGGGGTTATCATTAACCACTGAGGCTTCTCTCTTTGGGATTTCATTGCAAATATCTACTACTTCGAATGCAAACCCATTTACAGCATAAACAGTGACATCAAGCTGTCGCTGATTGTATTGCATGCAGCAACATGATCAACTAAACAACTAGATGTGTGTTTAATACCAAATATCTGCTGCCCATTCACTTACCAGCTATAATAACCACAGAGTGTTTCTGTTGATCTTTTGCTAATATTATTATAATATGCAGATTTCTAAATATGCTTGCAAGTGCAAACCCATTGGTAATATTCTCCAGTAATTCATGCTCTTTGGACTGCTTTTTCACTTCTGTGGACTGGCTTTGTATGTGTGAGGAATGTTTAATCTTAACATGCTGAAGTTGAATTAAAACAGGCAAAATAATTATTTTACACAGGCAGAATCTTGACATTTTTGTTACAGAATGCAGTAATCTATGTGAACCTGTTTTCCTAGGAAATCATAGAAGTGTTGGAAGCAGTGCTACATTTGAAGGTCACAAGCTCTAATGTTTGTTTTTTAGAAGCCCATTATTTCAGGGTGATATCTTTTCTTTCTTTGCTGTAAACTAAAACTAAAAACTTCTATAGCAAAACAAGTCTTGATAAAAATTTGTAAATTGTTATTTATTTATTTATTTATTTATTACTTCAAAGTCTAGATTGATCAGTAGTAGGTGGTAGCTTATAATAGTACAAAATATAACTGGATTGTTGATGCTTTAGTTTTTACAAATGAAAATGAAGCATTATTGTCTTCAAGAGAAATAATTCAAAACTAATTGCCTTAGAACGTGGTTGCTTTAGCTCTTACTGTAATGTAAAATATGAAGGTTTTCTGAGGCAGGGGAGAGAGTTTCTTTCCTTTTTTATTTCCTGATTGAAATTGTTCCAAAACTATAACATTTTTAGGGGTATCTCCCTCACTATGAGTGTTTCCTGTGGCTTCAGTATACGATGGTACCAAGAAAGGAGAGACCAGGTTGGTAGAGAGGAAAGCTGTGCCTTTCTTCATTATTCTTTTTTTATTATATAGACTGAGTTTTCTGCAGTAGCTCATAAAAATTTTCTCAGAGATGTTCAGCATTCTGTACTTAGCATCAAACATATGTTTTATTTTCTTGATGTTTCTCTAATTGCTTTTTTTTCTTCTCCTTTTTGAACTGTACAGAGTAAATGTCCAGCAGACAGCACTGACAATTCTGGGAAAACAGCTTTACATTATGCAGGTAACTTCTTTGTTGAAAGCTTGTACTATCTATTTTGTTGTGCATGATATTCCTAGCTCTTCAGCCTGGTGGAGCTTTTTAGCTTCTAATTGCATAAATCTAGTGACTTCACCTGATGGTTTACAAATTTCAGGTAATTTTAAGATAAATACTCTGAATACTGAATTTCAGTTAATTACAGTTAACAAGTTCACACTTGCAAGTGCAGAGCCACTGGAATACTTAAGATTAGGTTGATTATGATTTCAGTCCTTAGAGATTATATCTTCTCATGCAGAAATATAGCTAATATACATAGTCCAAATTAGCATGAACAGCTTGCTGTTCATGTTTTGGTCTTTCTCTCCTTCCTTCATAAAACAGAGTAATACTGTTTAATTTGTTTTTCTTGGACCCCGCTGTAATGCTGTAGTACTGGAAGTGGAAGTGCAGAACATGAATATCAAAAATGGGGTTTAATGGACTCTTTTTTTTTTTTTTTTTAGCTGCATGTGGTTGCCTTCAGGCAGTTCAACTTCTGTGTGAACACAAATGTCCAATTAATGTCAAAGATTTGGTATGTATTCTTTTCCCATTGTGTACTTCAAAGCTTTTACCACCCTCCACTCTAGTCAGTCTCAGGTGCAGCAGTTCAAAGCGATATTATGCTTATATTTCTTCTTGGATTTCTCTGGCAGAGGAAGTTCCTGTTGCAGCTTGCCATAGCAGAAGTGGGGAAGTATTTCACAATCTAGTACAGTAGTGGCAGGATTTGCTGCTCATTATATTGAGGCATTGGTACAAGTAGCTAGAATCAATTCTGATATATTCAAAACATGATTAAAAGTCTTCTCATTGACTCCAGTAGGCTTTGGAAAAGGCGTATTATGTGGCCAAGTGCTGTGAAATGCTCACAAAGGTGGTCAAGCACTGGAATTGGTACCCAGAGAGGTCATGGACTCTCTGGCTTTGGAGATGCTTAAAACTTGACCGAATGACTCTCTGAGCAATGTACTGTAACTTGAAGTTTGCCTATCTTTGGATTGAGGGCAGAGGAGGAAAAACCCCAGATGACCTCTAAAGGTGTCTTCCAACTAAGTTATTCTGTGATTATGTGAAATGTTGTATTTTTGCCTTGTAGTTAGTTAAAATTATCATTTTTGTTGTGGAGCTATGTAAAGGTATTGTGTAGTTCCAAAATCATCATGTTACAGCATTAAGCAAACAGCAAAGGGAGTACAGACAGCAAAAAGAATGCTAATGTTTTGCATCCCCCATGGTCAAAGAAGTAAACTGAGCTACATTCATGGTACATGAGAAAAATGTAATGATAGCACCTTGTTTGTGCTATGTAGAAGGAAAGTTTGTAGCTGACCTTTAAATCTCAGAGTGATATTTGTAAGTGGATTGATTATTGTTTATAATTTTTTGTTTGTTTGTTTGTTTTTTAAAATGCATTCGTAGGATGGGAACATACCTCTGCTGCTTGCAGTACAAAATGGTCATACGGAAGTCTGCAAATACCTTCTGGATCATGGAGCAGACATCAACGCCAGGGATAAAAATGGAAGGTACAGCAGGTTAACATGTTAATTCTTCCCCAAAGCTGACTATCAAATGAAGCTCTCTTCACAAATCCTTCCTAAAATAGTTGTTGTTATGTGAAATAATGCCTCCTTTACTAGACAGCATATCCTGATTGTTGAGAAGGCTTACAGAATTCTGCCTGAAGGGAAAGGTGAAACAGAAACTATGCAACTATAAAACTAGATGTGCCTGCAAGATTTTTTTTTCCTTGGGCTACCAGAGCAGTAAATCCCATTTTTAATTCCTACAAGGATCTGATTCATAGCACTTACCAACACATGACTTGATATGTGCCCCAGTTTTAAATGCTGCTCTGTTCTTGGCATGAGTTAGTTTAAACTTAAATCCTAAAACTGTTACTTGGGAGTGACATCCATGGAGGGTTCTTTTTTCTACCATAATGCAATATGGTAGAAAATACAGTAAAGCTATATAGTGGAGATGCTATCATCTTAGAAGGTGCCATTTAAGAGATTTGTTGCATTAATAGCTATCTATCTAGTGTGTCAGAAAACTGTTTTTGAAAAGCAACATCCTTATCATGAAAAAATCACTTGTTTTGATGATAATGATGAAGTTCAAGAGTCTTTGAAAATTATGGACTGTTTTATAAACAGTTGGTTAAACTGTGAAGGTAAAGCAGTGTCGTGGTTTAGCCCCAGCTGGCAACTAAGCACCATGCAGCCACTCGCTCACTCCCTCACAGTGGGATGGGGGAGAGATTCGGAAGAGTAAAAGTGAGGAAATTCATGGTTTGAGATGAAGACAGTTTATTAAGTAAAGCAAAAGCCACGCACACAAGCAGAGCGAAACAAGGAATTAATTCACTACTAAATGGCTAAACCATGACATCCCCGTGGGCAGGCAGGTGTTCAGCCATCTCCAGGGAAGCAGGGCTCGATCATGTGTAATGTTTTCTTGGGAAGACAGATGCCATAACTCCAAATATCCCTCTCCTCCTTCCTTCTTCTTCATACCAGCTTTATATACTGAGCATGATGTCATA
>NW_010534350.1:13988-14221 GCF_000687285.1 Phaethon lepturus | reverse complement strand
GGTTACTTGGGGGGGTGGGGGCTCCGTGTTAGTTATTTATGTTACAACTGCAGAATCTTAAGGATTTTACGAGCTCTACAAATATTTATATGTCACCGTAAACCTTCCTGTGATTGCGTACTGATGCTGTGGTCTCTTGTCTTTAAATTGCTCTGCAGTGATAGTAGTGCCAGGGAGTGGGTATATAGGTCAGATTCTGAGAGATATTTTTGTCGGGGGGAAGAAGAGAATGT
>NW_010534350.1:0-13943 GCF_000687285.1 Phaethon lepturus | reverse complement strand
CCCCCTTATTGCTTTTGAGGTGCATTGCAGCACCCACGAGATTGTGTTTTTTTTTTTCCTGGCTTCCTCTCTTGCTTTGTAAATCTGGTTTTAGTTTTTGGCTGTGGAATTAGTGAAGATCAAAGCATTAAATAAGCTGAGCCCTTCTAAGCTGTATGGTAACATGAAGTGTCCTCTAAGAGGATGGTAAAAGATAATAGAACCTGCCTTGAAATAAGGGGGATTTCTAGTTTGCGCAGAAAATGTTTCTCAGCTATAACGTTTCTTTTCTTTAAACAATGCAGCACATTGCAGAGTGTAAGAGGCCTTCAGAAATGTCTTGCTATGTATATGGCAAAGACATGCTTGTCTTGCACAACATCTTGGATTTTCTCATGGTATAGCATTTATTAGCAGAATATCCTAGAAAGTGTTCTTTCCTGTGGAATTCCCTTATGGGTAGCTTTAAGGGAATGGGCAGTGATGAGTTTGTATTTATGCTACACTGGAAAACCTTGGAGGAATTTTCTTGTTTGGTTTTTTTTTCATTATCCTATGGCTAAACCCTTCACTGTCATTTGAAAATGACAGAAATACTGTATGAGGAAATTTTACTTTCATGTACGCCTTTTTAAATAACTGCTTTCCTCAGAATTATACTAAAAAATAAGAATTTGCTATAATTCCTATTTTTTATACAATTCATGTTCCATCATGATTGCCTCTGAAAATGTATTGAACCCAAATATCGATTCAGATAATGAGGCTCTGTATAATGAATTTATTTTTTTTCCCAACTTTTATTGTATTTTGATAAAGCAGAATAGCAAGGTAATGTTTGTCAAATTGACTCATTGCTGGAGAAAAATCTGTGTACAATTTGTCTTGATGAACTGTGTGTCAGGGGTTTACCTGACACTAATGGAAGACTACGGTGAAGAAAACAGATGTTTCTGAATTGCTTGTTTTGGCTTGCTGAGATTTCTGAACTGCCAGAGGAAACTTTTTAGAAGATAGCTGTGGCATTTGGTAATCTTGAGAGCTTTTATATGGTACATGTGAGTTGGCAAATATCTGCAACAGGTAGAATTTTTTAACATAGTGTAACAAGGGCATTCTCTTGTATGAGCTTCCCTAACATGATATTAAACATTTTTTTTCTTTATGTTGATAAGATTCTAGATAATTTATGGTAAAAATAAATAACCTCTCAAATTTGGTCATAGCCCCATTAGTGGTTCTTTGCTGTGGCTCTTGGGAAAGGTAGCTAATGCACAGACTTGTGGAATTTAAAGCCACTTGAGGCTAAATGCAGGAGACTTACTGTTTTATTATAATGATACAGTTTTCTTCTGGAGGGAACAAGATTAAGTTGGTCATGCTGTAAATTTAATTCACATTTATAGTTTTTTACTTTACTTTTTTTTCCCCTTATGATTTCCTAAATCCTAAATTCCTAAAATACAGTGTTAATATTTAGGTATTTTTTTGTTTTTCATCTATATTATCTTTACCGCGGGCTGACTTTTTACATCAGCAAACTAAGTAAAAAGGAATTAATAACATATAATATTTTTTGTGACAGATTGTTCAGGGGCTCTCTAACCGAGCTTTCTCTGAACTGAAAATAATGTTTTCTTATAAAATGCAACTTGAGAATGATAACAGAGTGATTTCCTTCATTGATTCCCCCTCTCCCACCAAACACACAGCCACAGGTGTTGTGATAGATCGAGAGGTACACATTTGGTCTGGAGTAATAAACGTATTTTCCAATAATTGCTTTTTAGATCTTTACTGTTAACATATCCTCTATTTAGTATTTGGAGAAAAATAAATGATTGATGACTGATAAGTGTAATTAAGCACATCTTGTTACTTTTGCAGAGCTTATTTTCATATATATGACAAATTAATGTAAATATGTGTATTGACTAGCGAATCTACATAGGTTAATTCTAATTAGCAAACTGTTAAGTTTCCTGTGCTGAAAGCTTAATTTCTAAATTTAAGCTTTTAAAATTCTGAAGTAGAACTGAACCAGTATTAAATAAAAAAAAATAACAATAAGAATCAATGAATTCTATTAACCACACTATTTTTGCTGTGGAAGAGAAGAAAAATAATTTTTTTTTTTTTTTTTGAAAGAGTAAATACTGCATTTGCTCTTTTAATATTCTGGTATTTTCTGTTCCTAATGAAGCAGCTATAATGGCACATATCTTGCAAAATAGCATTGTAAACATATAACTGGGCAGTGGGAACATGTTCAGAATGTAGTGCATGAGTCATGATTCTCACTTTTGGATCTTAGCATGAGATCTTCATTTAGTAATGTAGTAATGCAGCTTATGGCTCTATGTTAACCTAATTTCTTAGACTAAACATGCTTGTTTGCATGTTTTTCTGAGATGCTTTTAACATAGTCACCTTAAGTATATTTTTTGAGAAGCTGCAGAAGGTTTGGTGACAGTGGGTGAAAGGAAGATGCAGTTCTGTGTTAAGATACTGCACTGATTTCCATCTGTGGGAACCACTGCTCTAGAGACACTTGACCCACAAATGCACATATGGCATAGTTTAGAGCCCAGCTTAATGAGGTCATTTGAAGTCGGACTTCTTTGAGCAAGGCCAAAGCAGGGGTACCTGCAGCGTGCTTTAAAAACTGAGTTGTGAGTTGGTAATGTAGGGAGGCCTATAGAGACTTGACTTTTTCCTATCCATTTGAAAAGTCTTTTATTTACATTTACTTCTATACCTCAAATTATTGCATGTTTTTGAAATTACACCAGCAAACTGTAACTTAGTTTTTCACATGAGAGGAAAATAATTTTCTGTAAGCTGAAGGGTTTTTTGTTTGCTGTAGGTTTGTTTTCAGTCTTTTTTTTTCTTTCAGTCCTTCACTATTTTTTCCTCACTTGCTTCTCTTTCTGTATTTCTATTCAATCATTCGTCCACTTCTGTGGGTTATCTGCAGTAGTAAAAGATGCTGCTTTTGTGTTCCTGAGATCTTTTGTGCTAAGTACACTAACAGTCTGACGACAGCAATGTAATAAAATTCAAATGTTTCAGATGTTGATGTTGCGAAGACTGTACTTTTGAAGCTCAGGTATGATAACACTGATAAACAGTTCTCATTTGGATAAATGAAGAAATGATAGATGTGTAAGAAGGGAAGGGATTTCATGAGATCCCTTCTGTGAGGCAGAAGCAAATACACTGAAATTATGTCTGACAGACATTTGCCTGATCTGTTCTTAAAAAAACTCAAAAGAGGGGAATACCACACCTCTTCACTGTGTCTATTTATAGCAAGTGCATAACTATCATTATAGTTAGGAGCCTTTTCTTAATATTTAACTTAAGTCTCTGTCTTGGTGCTAGTTAAGCCAGTTAGTTCTTGTCCAGCTATTATTAGTCATGCAGGATAATGATTTCTGTAATCTTTGCACCAACTGTTTGCATACGTGAAGTCTGTTCCTCTGTCATCTTTTATTTCAGACTTCTCTTTACTAAACTGTGCAAACAGGCCTTTTTTTCCCAGGTCGTGTTTTCTCAGGATTTTTGTTGTTAACTCTCACTGGACTCTGTGTGATTTGTCTGTATCTTTTTCAAAGTTCCCTAGACTAAGTCTTACAGCAACAGAGTAATTACCTTACTCTATAAGTTGCAGCAGAAGTAACATGACAGCCTTATTAAAATGTCATTCTAGGGTGTGTGTGCGCTGGTATGGTTGGCTTTTGTTTTGTTTTTTCCCCAACATCATCAGGTTCTTGGCTCCTGCATTTGTTAATACAGGACCTTTTATTAGTGTTTGTTAAATCAGGTATCTCTTCAGAAATACGAATTTTGAGTTACCTTTCCAAAGAATAGAACCTTATACTGTATTGAATTCAATCTCTATTTCAGGTTAGTTTTCTTGTATTAAGCATTTCTAGACTCAACAGGGTCCCTGTTGATAAGTTATCCTACAGGAAAGCATGCAGTTTTGCTCTTCCACATCTATTTCCCAGCACATGCAATCCCTGTGGCTTTTGAACATAAGCCTGCTCTACAACAGGAAACTTGTTTGATTGAGAACAAGTTCTCCTAGAGTTAAATGCAGCTTCTATTGGCAAAAAGATATCTTTACCAGTCTATTTTATACATGTGCTGTCTTTGAAGTAAGTGGTATTGCTAAGATACCTTCTGTCAGTGTAATTGTACCTGGACAAGCCTTTTGCCATTTTGAGGTGTCATACAGTCCAATGACATAGTAGAAATTTTTATCCTATAGGCATGCTTTATTGTAAGAGTTGCAGAGCCAGCCATGAAACAGATGTGTTCAGCATGTTCCCTGGATTTACTCCATTTTATCTGACTTATGTAAATGATTTTACTCATAATTTTTGAGGCTAAGTCACAGATGGGACAAATTGTGCGATTCTTTCAGCAGTGCTGCCTTCTCAAAAACCAAAACAGACACTAATAATGATTGTTAAAGGTGTCCTTTAGTTTCTTGCTGGAAGAAGTATTCAAGTAGTCAATGTTGATTACTTCTTACCTATCCTTAAAATTATTTTTAAAATAATTTAGACAAGAGAGTCTAAATTAAATGCCAACAGTTTTAATGCCATGTTACCAAAATGATAACAATGGGAGCTTAGTTTCACCTTTGAACAAGGATTTGAAAACTGGAAAACATCTGTATCAAGCTGTTGTTTGAATTAAAAAAAAAAAAAAAAGATAACTATAATACTGACAGAAGCAGTAATTAAGCTTCTAAGGAATATCTAAATAAGATTCTACTGAGGAACATGAGAATTGTCACACTAAATATTTTTTTTTAATCATACTTCTGAAAACTGATTGGTAAAGCTCAACTTGTATTTAACTGTTGTTTTGTCACACTGACTGTGTGTATTTTTAGCAGTGCCACAATTACTGTAACTCCAGCATGAGGATTTGTATTTAAAGAAAAAAGGAATTGGAATGGCAAACCCCCAAACCTTCAAGCACTGTTTTGTTTTTTCCATAATGGCTTGATGATAACTGAATGGGTAGAAAGTATTAGAGTTTCTTGCACTGCTGGTACCAGTAAGTGCAGTAACCTCTGTCAGGGCTGAGGTGGATAGTGTAGTGAATGACTTCTTAAGCTACTGTAGCAAGTTTTGTTTAGAGAATATCTGTTAAGGCTCTGTCTGTAATATTGGCACTATCATGAATACCAAAGAGACTATCAAATGAAAATTTAGAACTTTTTGGAGAAGTGGATGAGAAGTTTTAGGTAAAATCTTAATCTGTAATGAAATCAGACAAAAAGTAATCCAGTATTCTTCCTCCAGTGGTAAGCATGAATGAATGCTTACGGAAGAGTGAAGACAGAGCAAGCATATATAATAGTTAGCTTGAATATTCTTTCAATCACTAAATGTTTTCAGTAAAGATCTGTTCTAAATCTGATGTGGTTTTTGTGTATATAGTAGCCGTTGGATTTTTATCTTCAAACTTGGCCAATCCTTTTCTTGCATGCATCTAAATGTCTGGCATCCAAATATCCTTTGGTAAGAAATTCTACAGTTACACTATTTGCTATGTTAAAATCTACCTTCTTTTTTTTTCCCAAACTTAGCTTGTACTGGTTTCCTTTGGTGCCATATATCTTTTGGGAGAGAGTGAATGATCTATCTTCCTGTTCCTTATATGATTTTGTAGCCCTCTATCACTTTCTTCCTCCACCTGAATATTTCTGAAACCAGAGAGTCCTAACTTGCCTATTTTTTCTACCCCTGTAGAACCCATTCTGTGCCTTCAGTTGTACCTTTTGCTCTTTTTCTGAAACTACTGTATTCTGCTACATCCTCTTCTGGAGCAGAAGGCTCCAGGACTACTAGTGATATTCAGAATGGGCAGACAGTGATCTGTTTTGAGCTGATTTCTTTGATAATAATTCCCAACATTGGCTTTCACTTCTGAGTGCTGGCAGTATTCAGTGCAAAGCCCACTGGTTTGTTATGTGCAAAGTTAGGACTGCTTTTCTCCCCCTCTCCTCCGTGCCCCTCCTTGCATCACTTTCATTCATCTGTGGCTATCATCTGCTTTATTGCTCAGTCTTCTAGTCTGAGAAAGACTGTCTCCTCTGCTGTAGTCAGGCCTTTCCTTGTTCTCCCACATAATATCGTATTGATAGGCACAGTAGTGTCAATAAACTTTTCACTTTGCTTCTCTTTCTTGGATAATTTAGAATATGCTGAACAACATGGACTTTTGTGGAGCCCCACTGGTACCCTCCTCCCTTGTGAGAACACCAACTATGTCTGTCCTATGTTTTCTATATTTTAAGCAATTTATTCATGCAAGGGTCTTTTTTTTTTTCTTATGCTGTGACTGCAAGAAAGCCTTTGGTGAGACTTTTCCAGCACTGGAAATCCAACTAGACCATGATCGTGACTGAGTTAGATCTTTATACACATGTTCAGAGTGCACCAAGAGATTTGAAAGTGAGGATCTCTTTTTGGAACAGTCATATATACTCTTCCCTGCTCTATCATAATTATCCATATGTCCATTATTTCTAGTTTGTTTGTTATAGGTCACACTTAACTGTAGTTCCCTGGAAATCCCTGCATTACAGATGCCATTTTTTTGAAAGATCCTCTAGAAAGATCCAGATCTGTGCAGTGGCCAAGAGGGTTGGTTCCAGCATGAGTTCTTGCTCCTTTCTTTGTGTTGGTATTGGTGCTGTAGAGGTGTGAGATCAGTTAGCTAGGCTGATGGTTAGTTAAAACATAAAATAGGTCTCTTCAACTGTTTGCACTAGATCTCCTGCTTGTCACTGAGGTTCAGCTGCAAAGCGGTAGTTACTGTAGACAAGCAGGACTACTCCCTTGACAGAAATGCAACCTTAGCAATGGAACTGTGATCTTAAAAATTATTAGATGTGGGCATGTACATAGTAATCCTTAATCTGCAATTTTTGAGTCTGTAGTTGATTTACCTTATTTGTATTTATGAGGGTTTTCTATTTTTATCACTTGAGGGAAAAGTGTGATTATGTGACATCATAGAAGTCACTGTCATGATCTGGTACCCACTGCTATGGGGTGTGCTATGGGAGATGCAAGAGGGAAATCTTACACGGATAAGCTTCTTCGCATCTTTGCATTTGATTCTTGAATGTTTTGACAGAGCTAGGTTTCTATTGTTACATTTTGGTTTAAATGTTATTATGAGGGATTGAGTTGAATTACTTTTTTTTCTGATTTTCAGGAAGCTAAGATTGTTACTGAAGCATAAAGTGAGAAAGAGCTGGTGTACTTGATAGTTTAGCGGTATCTTAATGTGTTGGCCTATGTGGGTCATCCGGTTTAAAAACAGTGCCTACTGAATGTGGATTAAAACTTACAAGCTTGTCCTTTTAGACCTGCTCAATGAGACCTGCTGGCTACAAAAATGATGCGCAAGCATATTATACGTGTGGTAAAAAAACTTTTGATTTTGAACATCCTGCTTAATTATTCTATGTTAGTGTATTATGAGACTCTTAAGCATTTTGTGTTCTTATTGCTGATAGAAATAATGGAAGAAATGTCGGGCTGAATGTACAGTGTTAATTTGAGTTATGATGGCGAAGACAGCACGTGGGGTATTGAACTAGAAAGATTGAAGTGTGGTCCAGGAAAGGCATTTAAGGCAGAAGCTCCAGGTGATGATGGTATGTTAATGTGGTGGGAAAACTTGGTGGCAAGGTAACGGAAGAAGATGAGAAAAATCATCGTTATATTATCGTACTCTGGATTTCATCATTGAATCGCTGCCTTATGTAGTGTGCAGCAAGAACTGTGCTTTGAGCAACAACTCTTCTGTCACACGGAAGAGAGATATATTGTGTTCTTTTAAGGTATATGCTGTGAAGGGTCTGTGATACATACACCAAAAAAAAAGGTTTCGTCCTGTAGGACCTTTGATAGGGGACATGCAGGTACATTTGCAGTGGGGAATGATTTTCATTGTAACACCTTTAGCCCTTCACAAGTATTTTGACTTGCCAGTCGTAAGTTTGGAGTAAAACTAACGTTGATGTCACTCGTGACAGCTTCAGCAGTAGGCCTCCAAATGACAGCAGCAGGTACTGAGCTGAGAGCACCACTGAGATTTTTAGAAGGAGAAACAGAAGCACCTAAATCTGATTCTAACACTCGCTGTTGTGCATGCTCTGTGGGATTGTATGGATGAAAATTTCATACACCTGTTTTCTGTGAGAAACCTTTTATGGGGCCACTCAGTTCACATAACACAGTAAATTAGGAAGAAGTTACAAACATCACAGGAGTGTTTTACCCTGTGTGTTTGTGGGCACTATAGTATTATCTTAATATACTGAGTAAGCCTTAAACGTATTTATGATGTGAAAAATATTAATCAGTTTGTGTAGCATTATAGCTTAGTTAATGGTAAGGAATTTGTTCTTAGTGGTGAGATGCTCTGAGACGTTCCACTGTGGTGGTGGTGATAAATTTCCAAGACCAATCACACCAGAGTGATATGGAGGCAGTGATGCAGTTATTTGCAGCTCAGTGAACTGTGTCTATTACTTTTTAACATACTTTTGTGAGAAAATCTGGTCTCAGGCAAGAGTAGAGGAGCATGAGCAGTTGGTTTCTAGCCAGTATGTTCTATTGCAAAATTGGCAACACTAAAATATTTTGTAAGGTGTCACTGTGGCATCTGTCAGCAAGTTTTAGCTGTTGTGACCCTTCCTCAATTTACAACTCCTGTGCTGGTTTCATAATAGTTTGTTGGTTGTGTTTTTTTTTTTCTTTCTTGAAATCATGAACAGGTCCTAAAAAAAGCATGATGACTTTCAAGACAGATTTGCTTGATGTATCAGAAGAGTCATTCTTCAGTTAGGTCGAGAAATGAGCTGTCAGAGGGAGTGCTTCGGCTGCTGCTGAAGCAATAACAGATGCAGGAAATGGAGAAGTTCTGTAAAACTTGAATTAGGTGAAGAAAGAGGTCTTCTTGAGGAAAGTAGATGCTTTTCTGTTTGAGGCCAATTACAGTCTTATCTTTTTTTGTGTACTTGAAACGGAGTGGACTTATGAAGGGGTAGCCAATAGAGGCTCTCGATACCATTTAGAAAGAGGTTCCTTCAAAGCAGGAAACTTGCATTTAAGTGCCTTAAAACTCTCTAAATATGCTTATCTCTCTCTATCAACTGTAAAGGAAGTGTAGGGAGACTAGCTTTCCTAGACTACAGTTACTCTTTGAGTATTGCTGTAAGTGTTAAGATATTTATCTCAAAAGCACAATTTTGCTATAAACTCATCTTGAACTAAATTATCTGCTACTTTGCATTTTTATGAGAATAATCCTTAAAAATTGTCCTTGCATTCTCAAACCTTCTGTCACTTTTTAACTTTTTCAAGTCAAGATGATTGTTCATCAAGGTGATGAATGTTGTATGAATGTGTCAAATTCCAGTTTATAGAACAGCAGAAACTAAAGATTTAATCTGAGTAGGATGAAGTTTTACTTTTGTCACTGGGCATGTTGGATCTTTCAGTTCATTCTGAAGTCTGTTTCTCAAAGCACTTCGAGAGATGAGCTGCATTTCTGGTACTAGAACTGACAGCACTGCTTTTTGAGCTTTATGGATGGTGCACTGAGAGTGCACCATCCATAATTAGAAGTTGTATTTTACGCAAGTCTGTTGATTGGTGGTTTTTTGTTGTTTTTTTTTTTCTTTGAACTCTGGAAGGAGTACAGCTTGTAACCATTCTTTTCAGAAGATAAACAAATACCAAATCATGTCTGTAGCTGTACAGATGAGGTAAGTCTGTGTGGTCTTGTGTACTAAATTAGATATAAATTCACTTTTTTTGCCTGCCAGGAAGATTTTAAAAGTCTTCAGTTAAGAAATTTCAAGTCTGCACATTGTAGAGATACCTGATACATGTGTAACAGCAATAAAGGTACTGATGCTGCAGCCATCCCACACTTGCTGTCTGCAGTCTTTCTGATATTCTGCACTGAACAGTGTTATCTGTAGGTTGTGTGCAGAAGCAAGATGGCTTCTGCATACACTGCATTTTTATACACACAAGGATTGCATTATCCCTCTTTAATTTTGTGTTGCACTTATGTTAGATAACTACACATTGTGATTTAATACTTCTTCTGAATTGTCTCTTGCTAAGACTGTCCAATATTGCAGCTGCAACTTCTTTTCCAATTTCTTAAACGATTGTCTTTATGTCAAGATGCATTCAATGCAAAAACATTATTGAATAAATACAATAAAACACACTATTTAGACTTACATGAAATACAGCTTCTAATTATGGGTGGTGCCCTCCCGGATGCAGGGAGGATAAAAGTTCAAAAAGCAGTCCTGTCATTTTTCAGACCAGAAATGCAGCTTATCTCTTAAACACAATTATTAAAGACAGTAAAAATTAATATTAAATGGGGGGAAATCACAATAAATTATTACATGTATTTAAAATATTTAAATACATTTTGTTGGACTGTGACTGTTTTTAAACATGATTCGGGTCATTTGATGAAGCTGTAACTTGTATATCTCATTGTGTCTACCTGATCATTGCCAGTCTGTAGGGAGTTTCACTAGGAAATCGTGTTCACTGATGTTTTCTGCTGAATAGGAATCTGGATCTCAAATATTTTATTTTAATCTATCAACAGAGTTTCCTGTTCGTAAATTGAGACTTTAAAGCAAATAATTAAAATGTCATGTGATCTTTAGCCAAATATGTTAGAAAAAACAAAGTAGGGTAATTGGTGTAGTTAGTTCTGTTGACTAATCTGTAAACATTTCAAGAAGCCATATTTTGCTTGGCAGTAATAATAATCCTTGAAATCAAGGCATTTACTGTGGTTTCGCTTTTAATTTCGTGGTAGAAACCAAGCTAATTATTACATTATTTTACTCTCAATTTATGTGGAGGTAGGTAATTGATAGCATTCTGAAACTTTCCTTTATCCTTCTCAGTTATTTATACAGTATTGACAATCCACTAGAATCTTCTTGTTTTCCAGGTATTTCCAAATATTTGCAAGAATGGTCCAGAAAACTGAATTTTGTTGAGAGTCTTAGAGTTGTATAAGTCCCTGGATCTTTAATTTATAATGTTTGATCTGAAGTATATTGCAAATAGTACATTGTATCTCTTTGTTGTTGTGGATGGTGAAATTTCTATTCCAGTAACACTGTGCTGTGGTTTGGGAACATCCTCTTGATTTTTTTCAAAACCAGAACAAAAAATGGATGCTGGCTATTTCTTCCTGTTTTTTTTATCACCACTTGCTATTTCACCATCTAAATTCAGTAAAGCACATGTACCTGAGGGTTTTTACCCCATTAATATGTTTTTATTAAAAAAAAAAAAGTCTGTTAACTTTGAATGAGTTGGGTGCTATTGTTTTATGAAACCCATTATGCTGTTATGGTACCATAAGTCAACTATCTCTGTGTTTAAGGTTGCTTGGTCTCTGTACAATAGGTTAAAATAGCTTGGGGTTCTGAATAAACTGGTTTAATTACACGAGAGTGAGAAATTCAGGACAAAGTTTAGAAGTGTACTGACTAAGCTACATATAAGCAGAACAAGACTTAAAATATTTTGAAAAATAAACCCAGATACTTCTGCAGGGATAAACCAGACGTGCTCTTTCTGCAAAGGAGTATTTGATGTGTTCCTTATTCTATCAAACAGTCATTCTAGTGGTAGAAGGGTTTAGTTAGCTCTTCAGGATAGAGTTGTTGAATGGTAGTAACTATGGAAAAACAAGCAGTAAAAAAAAGAGGGGAATAAAGTTTCTGTTTGATCTGTCTGACTCCAGCGCAGGTAGTCAGTCCTGAATTACTGCCATTGGCTTGCAAGTTGGTTGTGAGAGATGCTGCTCTAGACTGTGTCTCTTTTTTTGTGTTTCTGGAGCATCAGCTGGCAGAGCTTGTTTGGTTCTGCTGTTTTGTCAGTCTTTCCTAGCACAGCAGAACTAGGTGGACCCTCTCAGTGTATCCTATCCAGTGCAATCAGTCTCACTATCAGGATAAATTAAGGGGGGAAGAAGGTGCTTCAGAATAGAAATGGCCACATAGCAGAGGAAGAACTAAGGAGAAGAATATTATTGCTCTATGGCTCATGCCCTTCCTGGCATGCTGTTGATAGGCAAGATTCTTCCCTGCCAGTTTTCAGACCCTAAGATTCCTTGAGGTGTGTAAAGAAGGTTGGAATCAAACATTTTAACAGTTTTTTTTCTAAGAATCTTTTATCCATTCATTCCTCTGCAATGTATTGAGAGGCATTTTAAAAGAACCCATAGTACAGTGACAGAAAGAATATTTCCATTATTTTATTCCCCAGTTAAACTTAGTTTCTAAATTTCCAAATTTGACCTACTGAGTCCTATGTGTTTTTCCCCCCAAATGTTACCTTAATTTATCAATGTCTTGTTGGCTTTTGATTTGGATTGATTTAATCTTTCTCTCCCTCTTCCACTTTCCCTGTGAACATCTTTTCTTATGTATTGTTACAATATGTTTAAGTTCTGAATTTTTCTAAAGCGGAAGTCACAGCTGATGTGTTATTGTTAGATGCCAAGTATTAACAGACCTTTCTGTTACCTGCTGAAATATTTTTCTTATTTCTGCTTTTTGCTTTTTTTTTTGTCCTTCATGATTTTATATTACTGCTGCTTTCATATCCTTTGAAAAGGGTAGCTTTTTGTCCAGTGTTCATTTGTGTGTATGTCCGTATAAAATCCTCTCCTTTATGGCTGTTTCTATGGAGTTATCTTCTTTTAGATATCTGCTAATGTAACAATACTGAGTTTTTTTCTATGCTTGCCACACTATTTAAGTTCCTGTCATTTATGCGAACAGTTGATTTAAGCTTTGAAAAATTCTTCTATAGAAGTTCAGATTTCAGTATTACTGTTTGCTGTCTTGTTCACAGACACTATTGTATTTGATTTTAAATTTCTAAAAAAAACATGACAAGCAGGGCTGTGCATTATTTGGTTAAAGGTTAAGTAGGTGTATTTCACTAGGTGATTCTTTGAGGTTTTGTCAGCATTGCTTGCATTTGATTGTTTAAAAGTAACGCTTTTGGGGTAAAACCCTTTTGTCTGGTTCATTCTTCTTCCTATGAAATAAGCTTTTATAGTCTTACTTTACACTCTGATTATCCATTCTACAGTCTGAAAAATTACCTGTGAATGCTCACTCTTCATCTTTATTTAGATCTTTGTATCTCTTTTTGTACAGACAGTATATGTCTCTGAATAGCAATGCTAGCAAATTTTGATTTCTTGTCAATTTGGTTTAACTCGCTTATGCCTAATATAGTATAATCTTCAATTTAATCTTTACCTGTGATTGAAATAATTATAGTGCATATTTCTTCTTTTGAGTTCACACTGTGCAATTTTACTTTGCGAGAATAGGGAACAGTATATCCTTATGCTGATTTGTTTTAGTGAAAATCTGTAGGGAATTAATATCCTTGAGATTCCCATTCCACTGTTGGAACAAGTTTGGACTCCAAAGGTGTTAGGCACATTTCTACATCAGTTAAGTGTTACTGTGTAAGTCTGATTTCCTTATGAAATCGGGTTAAGAGAGATTCCTTGCTTCACTGTCTTTTTTTGCTTGATTTTTGACATACATTGCAGCATGAAAGCTGGCTTATGTTCTTGAGTGCTTATATACTTCCTCTACTGTTCTTGAATGATTAGTTTATGCTCTCATTGTAGCCCTAGCTAATTTTACTCTTTAAAAATTGTACTTCTGTTATGAAGTTGGATGCTGTAGAAACTATTTCATTTTTGCACATTATATATCTCCATATTCCACAGAACTAGACCACTCTTTCTAGCTCACTTAGTAAATATTAATCTCATATAGCATCTGCTTACTTTCTTCCTCTACTGTGTGAGGGTAAAGATTCCACACACACACC
>NW_010534349.1:377-776 GCF_000687285.1 Phaethon lepturus | reverse complement strand
ACTGAGCAGAACCTTTGTTAAAACATCAACGATGCAGTAAATTTTTTAACTTACCAAATAGATCAATATCAAATTATCATGTCTCACATTCATAACTCTTAAGCAAGCAACAATGGAGAGAGACAAGGTCACTGGAGAATAAATAGCAGCAAAAGCTCTTAATGATCTATCATTCCCGACAACCCCAGGCACCCAGCACCAGCCCGGTGACAAGATCATTAATAAAACTCTGCAGGAACGCTATCGATTGCTTTGATGGATGATCACAGGTAGCAAATACTGTAAAACACCTGGCTGTCACACACTAAAATGAGTAGTTTGACTCACGTCTCGGTGCCGGGACCCGGCCGCGACCCTGCCGGGTTTTCTCCTCGGTGGTGGTTTCGCAGGAAGGGTGGG
>NW_010534349.1:0-274 GCF_000687285.1 Phaethon lepturus | reverse complement strand
GCCTATCGGTGGGAACTATTAATAAACAGCCTCGTTAAAGCACCTAATCATGGTGCCCCGAAGCCCGGGCTGGGAGCTGAGCCGGCTGGAGATGGGTTTCGGTGACCTGGTGCCACTGGATGAACCTGGAGACGTGCTCCATCCCCTCGCTGCTGGATGCGGCCCCGGGACACCGACACAGCCCGGACATCGGGGACAGACGGGGGTCCCCAAGTCCATGGCATCCCTCTGGGGCACGTGGGGGCTGCGCGCGTCCCCCCTGCGGCGCCAGGCG
>NW_010534348.1:0-20184 GCF_000687285.1 Phaethon lepturus | reverse complement strand
AAAACCAAAAAGAAATGCTGCCTACCCTGAGAAATGCAAGGGAAGGGCCTGTGCCTGTTCTGCCTCAGATGCCAGTGTTCAGCTGGATGGACATGTCCTTAGCTGTCTTCTTGCTTGTAAAATGGATCACAGGTACCCAGGCTTGAGTTAAAATTGGCTGAATAAACTTTACCACAGTATACTGGTTTAAATGTGAATTGCCTTTTAAGAGCCAGCAAAAATAGCTTTTTGTAGTAGTGATTACACTGGCTTGCTTAAAAGAAACCTGAACTTTCTGAAGAGCTGTTTGGAATCCTAGCTCAGACCAGATAAGCATGTAGGAGGAACACAAGAAACAAATTATATGCAAGCATTAGAGGCATTCCTTGTTCACTCAAATAGCAGCCAGTGCCAGGCTTTCTGCGGAATATTCTCATGTTCGTGCTCAATTTCTGGGCAAAAGCAGCTTTAACTGGGGTGATGTTTTAACTGAGTATAGAAAGCTCTGAAGGAGAGAAGACGGCATTAATCAGGATGCAATTTCATGGGGTGCAATCAGTTCTCCCTCAGTTGGGGGCTCTACAGCATTCTTTTGATCTGTTCACCACTATGCCTAGATCTAATTCTGGCGCGTGCCTTTTGTACAAGAAAACAGATACGAGTCGACGTCTTGGAGCTCCTGGGTTAGGACACTACAAAATGTTGAAAGGTAACCACAAGTAAAATAAACCCACATATGTGGGTTTGGCCACCTTGCCTAAATAGTTCTTTGAGCTCAGAGTTATAAATAAGCAGCTCTCTTCTTCAGCTGTAGTATCAAAGTCCAGCACTTGCTGGACACTCAAATGGAAAGGGGAAATGGGGTATTTGCATCCTGCAGCAGATCAGGTCACTAAAGCTGAAGGTCTCAGACATGTTGTCTTGAAGTAGTGGGAAGAGAATTTGGAAGCTGGTAAGGTTTGAGCTCAGAAATTCCAGATGCTCTAAAATTTCCAATACTCTAAAATCCACTGGGCATTGCTGAAATGTAGATTACGCAGCAGCTCTGGGTTAAGTTTTCCGAGCGGCCTGTAAAATGAAATACGTTGTTTTGTTTGGACTGTTTTCCTCTGGACTGGCCCTGACATACTGCCAGGGTATGAGTGAGACTTCCTAACAGTGAGCTTTCACGATCTGGTCAAAATCTACATGCTCTTTTATTTGCCTCTTGCTAAGAGACCCTCCAGCAGGCAGCAGCATCTGGGGATATACTCTTAAGTTTTTATGCAAAAAGAGGTGAAACCTTAAAGTTGAAGACCTCAGCGTTTGGTGGAGGGAGAGAGGTGGGAGGTGAAAGAGGAGTGGGGTTTTGGCTTCTTTTTGTTCTTTAACTGTCTCCTGTGTCAGGCAGTAATTGTCTGCTGTGGTGTTTTCTTAGATCTGAGGGCTCTGTGCAGCATCTGGGTGTGCTTGGGGCAGTTTATAGTGAAGGTTAATGAGGTCAGCCAGCAGTAAGGATATAGAGTTGTAACCTCATCAGGTTGGTTCTGCTAATTCAGAGGCAGCCCAAGGGCTGCATGTTTAGCTGCAGGCTCCTTATGGTAGCTCTGTGCAGAATCACTGGGCATTACTCTTTTATTAATGACTCATTCTGTTTGCCTCCAACTTTACACAACTACCTTTTCAGCCCTCTACTCTATCCTCCTGTACTGATGGTACCAGTCCTGTGCTTGCACGTTGTGCAACCCACCCTCAGAGATTGCTAAAACTTGTTTTGTGGTAGCTTGCTTCATTGTTTGTGGGGCAGCTTTCAGTTAGCAGAGGCAGGCCACAAGATGGATGGCACATCACCTGGAGCCTGGTTAGGTGTTGCTGTGTGTTGCACTAGCTAAAGCAAGTGAGAGACTTCCTGCACCTGAGATCAAAAGTTGAGGTTTCATTGGACATCAGTTCCAGCACAGGTAATTTTCAGGGACACAGTGCTTCATAACTGTTGTTTGAATGTTTAAGAGCAACAGTCTTGGTACAACTTAGTTGTGCAGACTTACTGTACCACATAAGAAAGCAGAGGTGCAACAAGAGGGAGGGGAAGCAGAACACTTAAGTTCTGTTGAGGTATGGGAATGCCTGCAGTTAAGCAAAGTTAAAGGGCCCAATTTGCAACAAGATGGTCAGGCACTGAAACAGGAGTCCAGAGAGGTGATAGGACCGCCATCCTTGGAGATGTTCAAAGACTGGCAGAACATGGCCCTGAGCCACCTGATCAAATTCCAGAGTTGGATTTAACTTTGAACTTGCCCCTGCTTTGAGCAGCGAGTCAGACCTGATGGCCTCCCAGGTCCCCTTCTAACCAAAGCTATTCCATGGCTCTGTGAAAGTAGTATTGATGTTTAAGTGACATACTGCTGTGTGCTCCCATTAGGAGTTGGCATTTTGGCATTTCTGTCTAATGCTGTGGGTGTTAAATGCCTTGGGGCCTTCACAGAGTTGCCTGTTGAGCCTTTCCATCATTGTTCATAGTCAAGAAAAATCAAACAGGTGGGGGGGAAATAGAGTGGTAGTACTTCAAAGGAACATCATGTTGCTGACTCATCCTTGCTCTTCTGTGTCATCTTCCATCAGTGATAACTTGTGCTGCATTTCAAGCACTTCTCAAAACATCTTGTTTTATTCACAGGCCCAGGTGTGAAGACTCCAGAAGCACGAACAGTTGAGTACTTGGAGGAGGTAGCAATTGGCTTTGCCAGGGGACTAGCCAACAGGACTGTGTCTTCCAAAAGATCAAAAGGGCTAATACAGAGTAAGTCTGTAGGCATCGTAGCCAAATCCCAAGGGACTGTAGAGAGTCTAATCTAGCTTTGCTTCTCAGGGATATGTTTGTGCTCCTACTTAATTCCATTTTAAAAACAAAATTATTTCATGTTGTAATCATCTCTTGAGAGAGGTGGGTTGGTAGAGAAAACACTGCTCTGCAGGTCTGATCTTCAAGTGGCATTGCCAGAGCTGCACATGGTGGCTCCTGAAGTATACTAGACCGGAGCCAGGCCTCGGCGAGAAAGCGGTAGCTACCTCCAGAGGACTATCCATCTTCAAAATTTTAGTAGCAAGTTCTGTACCAAGGTTGTGTAATCAAGTGGGAAGAGGCACATGGGTCTGCTCTGTACTAATCCTCTTTAAGCAGCACTCTACAGTTAGCAGAGCCCTGAAATGGTGACTTCCCTGTGTGAGTTCTACTCCACAGAGGTCAGTCTGTCACCAGTTGTATGAGGAGGATATTTTAACCCTAAATGAGACTTGTCTGTGGAACGAGCCATAGAAAGCCTTCTGAGCAGACCATGCTACCTGTGGCTGAGTTTCAGGTGCATGTTGCTATTGCAGATATGCAACATTCATGTCTATACTCTTTAACTTTCAGGTTAATCATTTAAAGGATGATTGTGCATATAGCACTGTGCTGAGACATGTTTTGTCCCATCTTGCAGAAATAACAGACTATGCTATGGCTCTTCCGTTTGTGAGGCAGCAAGTCTACAAGACAGTGGAAAGCAAAGTTCAGAAGCAAACCAAAGGACTCTACCCTGCTCCACTAAAGATCATTGAGGTAACCCTGCTGCGAGGCCCAAGAAACTACAGTGAAGGTGGATCTGTGGGGTAATACGGCAACAGAGAGAGGGAAGGAGGCTCCTTCCTCTGAGTCAAGCCATGCATCCTGATCTTCATAGAAGATCAGTCTTGATGAGCGCTAGCTGTGTGGTGTACCGAGCAAGCATAGTAAAATTCAGAATAGCTTGCCAGAATATGATCACCAGTTTGTGGTATTGGTACCAGTAAGGGGAAGATCAAGAATTCCAGCTGAGGGAAGGCTTAGCTGGAATACTTTGTCCATGAAACCTTCAGCTGCAGTTTTTCCAGGTTTCCTATACAGTTTCTAAAGCGATGGGTTAACCTGTTTGAAGCCAGGAAAACATAAATTGCTGTTTTCATAGCACTAACCCCACAGTACTTTAAAACTTAGTCCCCTGAGTAACACAGGCATTGTATTACTTACAGACATTGTCCATGGTCGAATCCTTATTTTTAAAATTACTTTTCACTATTTAAGTTGTTGCCAAGACTTCTCTAAAACATGTGAATGCCCCCCTCTGACTCTGAGAGCAATGACATTATAGGAGCACAGTCCTACTGAAACCACAAGGTATGTGTAAAAATTAACCTGATGGAAAAGTCCTTGCTGTCGTAGCTATTCTGTGCTAGAAGGACAAGGTGATTCATAGCTCTGCTTTGAACAGCATGGACAGGACCCAGAGTCTGAAGTGTGCCTTGAGTATTGGGGAGGGGTCACTTCTGAAAACAGGAGGTGCAGCTAAACAAGTAATCTCATTAAAGGGTAGATGTTGGCAGACATGACTTAACAGCAGTGCATCTTTATTGTTCTTCTTTGACTAGGTTGTAAAGACTGGTCTTGATCAGGGGCGTGACGCTGGATACCTCACTGAATCCCAGGTAGGAGATTAGATCCCCGGTAGTAATTGGTAAGTTGCAGGGTTGGGGGGAAGGGGGGGGATTTGTATTTAACCACTCACAAAGGAACCCCTTTATTCATCACAGACTGGTCAAACTGGTGTCTTGTTCTGGCAGGAGGGCTGGGAAAAAATCTTGTCTTGAACAACAGAACTGTTTGTCAAGGTTCTTCATTTGTAAAAACAGTTTTGTGCCTCTTCTCACTCCTGTCTGGGTTATCTTTTTGAGTGGGGAATAACCAGATTGGAGTTCACTGATCCAGGTTTCATATAACAGGACTTTGATTTCTCTTTGTGTCTGAGCACTGTTTGTTTTCCGATCGTCACAAGGGACAGGTAACCTAGAGGTGCGGGTGTAGTGTTCTGAGTCTCATCAGTGTTCCCAGGCAAATTGGTGCAAGCAAGTAATTTCTTCCAAGAATTAGCTTTCATTTTTACTAGTGTTGTATTTACTCTGTCACCTTTTTTCACCACTTCTGTTCGGAGCACTGGAACAGGCTGCCCAGAGCAGTTGTGGAGTCTCCGTCTCTGGAGACCTTCAAAACCCGACTGGACACATTCCTGTGCACCCTGCCTTAGGTGACCCTGCATTGACAGGGGGGTTGGACCAGATGATCTTCAGAGGTCCCTTCCAATGCCTACCATTCTGTGATCATCTTTGTTCAGGGTGCTGATTCTCTGTTACTCTTATTTTGGTCCTGTTTTCTAGTCCAGATACTTTGTGCTGGTCCTTTTTCACCCATTGATAACTTCAGATACTTTTGAAAATTAGGTGGGTTTTTTCAGTAGTGGTTTCTCACACAGAACAGGACTTGTCTCTCCTTATCCCTTGGTCAAACTTACCTATTTAGTAACCACTCCATTCAACCTACTGGCTAGTATTGGCCATTCAGGGGAGACCTCAGCAGGTCCCAGGAGAACTGGGCAGACACAGGAACCTCGTGAAGTTCAGCAAAGGGAAATGCCAAGTGCTGCCCCTGGGGAGGAATAACCCCATGCACTAGTACAGGCTGGGGGCCAGCTGGCCGGGGAGAATCCAGCAACGGGCCACAAGGATGATTAAAGGCCTTGGAGCATCTGGCACATGAGGAGAGGCTGGGAGATCTGGGACTGTTCAGCCTGGAGAAGAGAAGGCTCGGAGGGATCTGACCAATGTGTATAAATAACCTTGGTAGGAAGCAGTAAAGAAGGTGTAGCTACACTCTTCTCAGTGGTATCCAGTGGCAGGATAGGAGGTAATGGCACAAACTGAAACGGCAGATTCCACTTAAATATGCAAACCAACTTTTTTTACTGTAAAGGTGATTGAATGCTGGAACAGATTGCCCGGAGAGGCTGTGGAGTCTCCTTCCGTGGCAATATTCAAAACCCAATCAGGGACAGTCCTAGGTAGCCTGCTGTAGTTGACTCTGCGTTGAGTGATGGGGTGGGAGAAGACAGTCTCCACAGGTCTCTTCCAACCTCAGCCATTCCGTGGTTCTGTGATTCTGTGAAATGAGCCTCTATTTCATTCTTCCTTTCCCTTCAGTTCTTTAGGTCCCTAGCACATGGGTTTTGTTTAGCACCAATAATGACTGTTAAGGGAAGTCAAGTCTTTTGCACTTTAAAGCCCAGAATACTTCACCTCTTATTCTGCTTGCTGCTTTTCCCCTTCACAGGTCCAGCCAGTGGTGAGGCAGAGCATGTATAGGACTCATAGAAGAGGTATCCTATGGCAGAGGTGTAGGTGCACGCACACGCACGTTCACAAACACCGAGTACACACATGGCTGGTTGCACAGACAGCGCGGTGCCTTTACCGGTGGCACCCACATAAACACAAACCGCTCACAGGCATGGCCAGTGCGGGTGATCGATGCTGCTCTTCCTGGCTGGCTGCTCAGAATTGAAGTTCACATGCAGCAGTAAGTGCATATGTGTACACACACACCCTTAGCAGCTGGCTGTAGGTGTTTCGTCTGTTAGTTGGCCACAGGGCCCACTTTGACCAGATGCTGACATATGGACCTCGTGTCCTAAATGCCGTCTAGTCCTGCCTGAGGTTTGCTAGTGACACACTCGGGGAAAACAGGAGTAGAATTTAATATGGAGGTAGGACAGACTGTGGTGGGCAGGTCCAGGGCTTGAGCAGGCAAGGGTACTTGCCAGCAGCTTGCTTATGCGTGACCCTTTTATTCCCCCCACACACACAGAGTCTTTGTTTTCCCCTGCTTGTTCATCCCCAGCCGTCTTGATCCCTCCCTTTCTCTGCCTTTGTCTCTGCCCTGATAAACAACCTGCCCTTAATTAATTTTTCCTCACTGGTCCCAGTTTTGCTACATCTGTGCTCAAATTTGTTACTCCTGATACTGAAGAGGTAACTCTGGCTGTGCAGTGTTACTGGTGTGGTTACCTGGGCACTGCTGGCTCTGCAAGACCTGGCTCTGCAGAAGACCCACAACACTCCCTGTGGTGTGGGTTATCTCACCAGTTAACACCCTGGTTATCTCGGCATTTTGGTCATCTCTCAGTGTTGTTGCCCCATAACCTCTGGTAAAATCCATCAGTCTCCTGCAGTACTATCTGTAACTTTCACCACCTTTTCACACTGCTGTCTGTCGCATCCCAGAGTCTTTCCTGCTGTGCTTAGTAGCTCCTTTTCTCGTCTTGTGGTGACAAGGTCATGGTCTGAGATGTAGCTGTCTGCCTCCTACCTTAACAATGACCTCATGGGTATACCCCATGTGTTCTGGTTATGCATTCCACCCACGTTTGGTCTGGTGCTGAATAAAAGGCTTGGGATACTCTGTTCCTTACAGAAAAGAATGAATGTTTTTTCCTGAGAATAGCAGCAGGATGGAGATCTTCCCAGAACCCTCTAAAGAATAATAAGTGTCAGTGTCATGTCTTTTTTTAATGCCTCCCTCTTTCCCCTAGGATAGTAGACTTGCAGATTCTCTTCCAGGCTTTGTGTTTCTGATATTTTAGCAAGCTTCTAACTTGCAGGACGGTGATGAAGGAGTATACAGCCTGCTCTAAACTATGTTGCGTTGGCGGCTTTCCTTAGCTGACTTGGCTTAGACAACGTTAGTTTGTTGTCTTTTGTCTTCCTGACTGCTTTCCCATTTCATGCTGAGTGCTGGGAGATTTTGTTGCCTGTCCATGATCCTTTGAAAATACTATCGGGCTACTGCTGTCGGTGAGGATTGTCCCGTTTTAAAGATTTTTCTCAAAATCTGAGGGCAGGGCCCTTCTACCTGGAAGCCTCTGGGGAAATGGCCCCAGGTAGTGCAGGGTGCACATGGGGGAGAAAAGGTCCCATGGCAGTGAAATACAGTCCTGCCCCTGGGGGAGTAGAAGTGGCTCCTGCATTGATTTCATAGGACCCCGCAGCTGCTGGCTGGCCGAGGCAGCGGCGTTGCTTCTGGCTTACCATCACTCCAGTGAACTGCTGGGGAGTGCTCCTCCCAAAGCCGTGCTGGGAGGGTGCAAATAGCTGTGAATGACTCGGTGGATAGGAAGGAGATGGACATGGAACTACTATGGCTGGTTTTCTTCCCTGGCAGAACCCCTGCCCCTCCAGACACAAGTTTGAGGTACATGCTCTTTCAGACACTTTAAATTACATTGTTTATGGGAAAGGATGTTGATCAAGCAATTTTCTACTGCTTTCTGGCAGCCCATACGGGAGGTAGTGGTGCTTATCGCAGAAGGTGTGTCTCTGCAGAGGAGACATACGCCCTGTCCCTTCTTCCTTTTCTAACCAGGTTACCAGTCTGCAGTTGCGCAGGGTGGCTGTGCCCTCCCCTCGCTGTGTTTTGCTGGAAGTGAGATAGGTATTAAATGCGAAACTCTCCGCTTCCCTCTTCCCTTTCTTGCAGAGCTTTGGCCAACTTGCAGTGACTAAGGAATCCAAGGCGCTGATTGGACTTTACCATGGGCAGGTGCATTGCAAGAAGAACAAGTTTGGAACACCTCAGCGAGAGGTCAAGTAAGTGCAAGTGTGGGCTGCCTGAGGAGCAGTTGGAGGACCTCTGCTAAAAGGCTCTTGGGACAGAGCAGGCTAGAGTCCTGAAAAGCAGTGTAGCAGAGCAGAGATATTTCCAGCCTCCAGAAGGCTAATCCTCTGCAGTTCGGAGGTTTCACCCACGAGTGAAATCTTCTTGCGTGACCTCACTAAAAATAGTGCTTGGGTGGACAGGATCTGTATGAATCTGACAACAGCAATGGAAATTCAGCTATTTCTAGCTTTGAATGTGTCCCCTGATCCTTTTCTGTGCAGGACTCTGGCAGTGCTGGGAGCGGGGCTCATGGGAGCTGGGATTGCCCAGGTTTCAGTGGATAAGGGGCTGAAGACCATTCTGAAGGACACAGCACAGCAAGGCTTGGACAGAGGGCAGCAGCAAGTCTTCAAGGGGTATGTAAGTTAAAAGGAATTCGCTCGGGATAGGGCTGCCTTTAGCCAAAATACTGCTCTGCTTTCAGGCAGTCAGGAACTCCTGACACTTCTGTTCATTTGGAGTCTTCTGCCATCAGATGTCACAGAAATGCTTTCTTTTAAGGTTGCCCTATGCAGTGTGCTGGGATGTTGCTACGAAATAGGCCCAGTGTATTCAGCATTAGCTCCTTAGGTAGGTAGAAAACCTAACAGATGATTGCTTTAGCTTTTAGATTTAGCAGTAGCTTATAGGGCTAAGGTGGGAGGGAGTAATCCTGGCTGCCTAGAGGCCCATGTCAGGGGAGGCATCTGGTCAGACTTCTGAAAAGCTGGATTTGTTTCCCCTGTCTTCCTGGCTCTGCTGTATAGTGCTCAGCTGTGCATCATCAGGAATGTCAGCAATTGACCTTCAAGCTAATGCACCAGCTGAGTTGTGTGAGCAGGGCTCTCCTTTTTCCAGATGGAAGGAGGGGCCGGTAGGCAGAGTGGCAGTTCTGCTGGTTTGGAGGTGGTAGTTTGGGTCCCAGCTCCAGGAGTGAGGGAGGGATGCCCTTGGTGTTGTGGTGTACCTCCAGCAGTCTGGACTGGGCTGGCCTGCCCAGGAGCTGTGACAGAGCTGTCCCCTCCCTAGGCTGAACGGCAAGGTGAAGAAGAAGAGTCTGACATCGTTCGAGAGGGATTCCATTCTCAGCAACCTGACGGGCCAGCTGGACTACAAGGGCTTTGAGAAGGCAGACATGGTGATCGAGGCTGTGTTTGAGGACATTAACATCAAGCACAAAGTGCTGAAGGAAGTGGAGGCTGTGAGTATCAGTTCTGAGCAGCTTGTGCTAGATGTGGCCCCTGTACGGTGGAGACTCAAGGTGTCCTGTCCTGTCCCGTCCCATTGGGTTTGTCACATCTTCATTGTGCTGCAGTTTAGTGCGAGTTATTTATGTCAGTACATGAGTGAATGTCAAGGGCACCCTTCCTGTTCACTAGGGATATTCACTGCTCAATAAGGAGTCAGTAGTTCTTAGCTCAACGGGGCAGTTCTGACATTCCCTGACTCCTGGGAGCTGCTCAAAAAAACCCTTTGTTTGTCTGAGCATATTGATATGACAGTAATGTCTTTTGGTATCTCCACAACTTTAGTCCTTTACTGTCTCTATCTTGCTGCCACTGGTCTTTTCTGTTCAAGAGCACACTCAGGGAAATAACTGCATGGTAAAGGATCTGGTCTGTGCACGTTTCTGAAGTCCCTCCCTGCAGTGTCTAATGTAGTTGCAATGGCCAGGCAGAAACACAGGAGCTCTGAGACTAATATTGCAGACCTGGGGAGAGATCAGGGGAAGTCAGATCTGGCTGACTTGGGGTGCTGCTTTAGAATCAGTTTCTAATACTGTCTGCCCGGAGAGAGAAAATCAAGTTTGCCTTGTTTGTCAGGGTTAGCAGATACGGTACTGTTCTCTCAGGGCTCTGGATCTGACTCTGGAGCCTGTGCACTTACACTGTCTCTTCCACCTTCTGCCACAGGTGATCCCTGCTCACTGTATCTTTGCCAGTAACACATCTGCCCTCCCAATCAGCCAAATTGCTGCTGTTAGCAAGAGGCCAGAGAAGGTGAGTACCCAGTGCCACCTGCCTGCTATGAGTCTGCTCTGTGCTGAGCTGCCTGTTAGTGGAAAACTGGCTTTGCTGTAGGTGAGCACTGGGATCTTCTGCTTCCTCCTCAGAACATGAAACAGCTCCTCCTCTGCCCCCAGTGCAAGCTTTGAACAAAGAGCTTGTGGTCTTTGGACAGGTAGGAAGAGGATGAAGGTGGACTCACCCCCAGTGTGACATTGGCGAGGCAAGGCGCAGTAGGGAGGTGAGAGCGCTTCAGGGAATGTTAATGCACGCAGAGGGGCAGAGAAGCCATGGAGGGACTCAAGCTGAGAGAACTCCAGCCAGGAAGACTTGAGTCATTTTGATAAACCGATTAGATGCAGGAGTGACTTGCCATGATGGGAAAATGCCTTCTCAAGGAGAAGGCACTAACCTAGCAGCACAAAAGGAAGAAAAGTTGGTGGCTGGAAGCTGAACTCAGAGGTGCTGAAACTGACCTTGGTCAGCCGTGGGACCAGCTCCTGAGGCGGTGGTGTGGCTTTCTCTGTGTCTCCAAATGATCCATGTGAACAGGATACCAAAAGCAACCCAGCAGCTCGTGGCAGAGGTTTGCAGCAGAGGACCTCTTCATGTGATTGTGCCCCTGTACTCAGCGCTGGTGAGGCTGCACCTTGAATCCTGTGTTCCGTGTTGGGCCCCTCATGACAAGGAGGACATTGAGGTGCTGGAGCGTGTCCAGAGAAGGGCAACGGAGCTGGGGAGGGGTCTGGAGCACAAGTCTGATGAGGAGCGGCTGAGGGAACTGGGGGTGTTCAGTCTGGAGAAGAGGAGGCTGAGGGGAGCCCTCATCGCTCTCTACAACTGCCTGAAAGGGGGTTGTGGTGAGGTGGGAGTTGGTCTCTTCTCCCAAGTAACCAGCGATAGGACAAGAGGAAATGGCCTCAAGTTGCACCGGGGAGGTTTAGATCTGATATTAGGAAAAATTTCTTTACTGAGAGAGTGGTCAAGCATTGGAACAGGCTGCCCAGGGAGGTGGTGGAGTCACTGTCCCTGGAGGTGTTGAAAAAACATGTAGACATGGCACTTTGGGACATGGTTTAGTGGGCGTGGGGGTGTTGGGTTGATGATCTTAGAGGTCTTTCCAACCTTAATGATTCTATGGTTCATCCCTTTGCTTGAATTCTAAACACCATATAAAGTAGCTGCATCCTCACCCCTTAGACCGGGCAAGCACAGCTGAGTAGGGCTTGTGGAGCAGCCTGCCCTGAGGGACGTGCCTGGCGGAGTTACCCTCCGAGGGGTGTGGGTGTGCTGGATTGGGAGGAGCCAGCTGCGTGCTGTTTTTCATTGCCATCTGTGACTGCCACGGGTACTTGCTAGCCTGAGGCTGGCAGGTCTGATGCAAGCCCTGCAGGAGACTGCGCCCTTCAGGGAGGAGCAGCAGCAGGAGACCAGACGTGACACTGCAGCGTCTGAAGTAGCGCAAGGGATCTGCGTGACCAGGTGGAGTCACCTCCCGAGGGCTAAGCATCAGTCTAGGGCAGCCTTGATATAAAATGAGGGAGACACTTTCCCCTTACTTGAGGAATCTCTTTTGCCTACCTGGTGCTGCAGAAAATTGCAGCCTTCCAGTACTTAAAGGGGGCTGGTAAGAAAGATGGGAACAGATTCTTTAGCAGGGCCTGTAGTGACAGGACAAGGAGTAAGTTTTAAACTAAAAGGGGGGAGATTCAATCTAAGGAATAAATTTTTGGCAACAAGGGTGGTGAAACTGCTGGCGCAGGTTGCCCAGAGAGGTGGTGGATGCCCCATCCCTGGAAACAGCCCAGGTCAGGCTGGACGGGGCTCTGAGCAACCTGCTCTGGGTGAAGATGTCCCTGCTCACTGCAGGGGTGGGACGAGATGGCCTCTGACGGCCCCTTCCAACCAGAAGATTGTATAATTCCATGACTCTATGGTTGGCCATGCAGTTCTGTGAGATAATCCGATCTCCCTCTAAAATGGGTGGGATGGGGAGGCAGTAGCAGCTTGGGCAGAAGGAGGGGGAAGCTCTGGAGCTCAGCTGGCATTATGCAAATGCAAAAGCATGGGTACCCTTGGCTGGTTCCCTAAACTCTTACTAGGGTCTCAAGTACTGCCCTGGTCAGTGTGTTGCCTCTGCTGCTTGTCTTCCTGCAAAAGTTTTGTTATCATCTGCAAAGGCCGTAGAGTAACAGCCTGTGTCCCTGCTGTTGGAGGTTCCTGTGACCTTTCTAAGCCTCTTCCTGCGTTACCTTAGTTTTATCGGAAATTCAAACTGAGTCTGATTTGTTCATACTTCCAAATAACATCCTCTTGCTGTATAAATCGCCTGTGTAATGGCTCTTTATGGGGAAACTAATAGGAAATCAGTTAACTAATTCGTGTATTTTCTCTAATTAGTTTTGCAGTCTGCGACTGCAAGGTGCCTCTGACTTACACAGGTCTTAGTGCCAGGTGTAGCTTCCAGGAGGCATGAGGGCAACATGCTGATTACATGGTTGTGTTACGAAAGTGAGGCACACAGACAAATAATCTCCACTTGAACACTGTTCCCAGAGGAAACGTGCACTTACCTCTGTAATTAGTTTCTGGAAACATGCCTTCTTGTCCTTAAATTCACTTAATCATCCAAAAAAAAAGAATCTAAACAAAACATTCACCAGCAGAACACAGAGACTCAGCTCAGCATCTGTCTCTGACTGCTGTTCCACTCTCAACGTCCAGAAGAAGCACCACCCAGGCGTGTGGCTCCTCTGCCAGCTCAGTACCTGCAGATCACGCAGTGCCTGTAATTTGCCTGGGGACTGAGCTCAGCTAGGATTCCCAGACTGGTTTTGCTGTTAGACGATTAACAAGCACAGAGAGAGCTGAGCAGCACACTTGGTCCTGTAAGCATTATATCTTCACTGAGGCAGGAGCTGTGCTATGTGCTATGTCCTTGGGAAAGCCAAGGAGAGAAAGGGAGTTGGAGAGGGATGTAGTGGAGTGTGTGACTGAATGGGTGGTGCGCTGTGGTAACGGGTCTTGCAGCCCATGCTGGCCTGCTTCCCTCTGCTGTTGGGCACTTGCCTTGCCCAGCAGATTGCTCTGGGAGCCAAAGTCTGTCTTAACCAGGCTTAACCCTGAGCTCTTTCTTCTGCTTAGGTGATCGGGATGCACTACTTCTCCCCTGTTGACAAAATGCAGCTGCTGGAAATAATCACCACAGACAAAACATCCCAGGACACAGCTGCTTCCGCTGTTGCTGTTGGCCTCAAACAGGGCAAGGTCGTCATCGTGGTAAAGGTGAGAGAACGCTGCATAAAATATAAGCTGGGGTGATAAATAAAAGGGCAGACTTGTGCACTGAGAGGAGGCTGAAACACAGCTGTGAATACACTGGCATTAGCTATTCACGCTGCAAAGTAAAAACGGAGGTTAGAAGGGTGGCAGGTGCCCAGGTGATCTCCTGGGTGTCCTCTGGAGCAGCCATGGAAGGCCACAAGGTGCAGCAAGAGTCTGATCAGCCAGCACGAGGCACTGACGGTCCTGTTCCACATAACTTCCGGGAGGCTGAGATCTGCAGTGGCATCTGAGATGGAGCAAGAGTCTGCCAGGACTCTCACCACCTCTTCAAGACAGAGAAGAGGACAGAGGGGTCTGTGAGCAGTAACCCTCCTCTTTCTGGATTTCAGTCTTGTGTGGGAGGGGGCAGAAATACACGTGCAAGTGCAGGGGAAGAGCTATACCAAGCAGAGGGAGAAGACTGAGCACAGCACAGCGAGGCAGGAGTTTAGAACAAACCTCTGTGGTCTGTAGGAAGAGGCAGCAGAGCCTCAAAAAAGCCATGGGCTTTGCGTGGTTTGTTAAGCTGACGGCTGCTGTTGAACACATGGCCCTCCAAACGGAGTTGGTCTCGTGCTCCATGGTAGAAAACATCAGTGATGCTGTTTAAGCTGTGGGGGAGGTTCAGCCGGTAGGCTCAGGGCTGTTTGGTGAGCATATTTTTGGATTGGTCTTTTCACTGATGTGTGAGGTTGCCAGCAATGCTGGACAGGTCTCTCCTGTGGTGCTGGGAAAACTGGCTTGTCTAGAAGTGCTCTAGGCATCTCTAAAGGTCAGTGGAGATACAGTGCTGCTTCTCTAACCCTCATCCCCATGTCAGAGGCATCCCTGAATGGCAGCTTGCAGCTAACTTGTTGCTTCCTGACTTTGTGAGCAATGTCAGAGATGAAACAACTGGTTTATGCCTGTTTCACTTGTGCTAAGCACCCTTTTCCCCCGTCAGCCTGTTGGGCTTGATGAAGCAAGGGGACTTCTGCAGCCTGTTTGGGACCTCCAGGCACTATTCCAAATAAAAACACTTCTGGGGAGTATGTTCATGGGAGTCTTCAGACACCACTGAGCCCTACAGGAAAAAACTATTCTAGCGTGTCTGTTCTGCATGTCAGTGCCTGAAATGCAGCCTGGGCTGTGAAACATGGTTCCTGTGCTGCCAGTGGAGGCTGTGTTCCTGCAGTTTGTACTCACCTGCTTTCTTGCTGCACTCTTCCCTAGGACGGGCCTGGCTTCTACACCACTAGGTGCCTGGGGCCGATGCTGGCAGAAGTGGTGCGAGTACTCCAGGTGTGTATCCCATCAGCTACCGAGCATCCGCCAAATAGTCATGTAGACTGCTTCTTCCTTGCCCCAGTCAGGCTGACCCCAGCCCTGGCCAAGAAGGGAGGTGGGTAACCAGCCCTGGTGCCCATGGCTGTCCCCAGCTTGCTCTTGGCTGAGCCATGGTCTGATGAGATGTGGTACAGACAGTGATGAGGCTCTTTCCCCCTCGCATGGAACCAGGGGAGAGTCAGGAGTGGTGCAGGCACAATTACCCTGCTCCTGCCCGTAATCAAATGGGACTGGTCGCAGTCTGTGGCACCAGATGAGCGAGGTCTTTCTGCCCCCACATTGGATTTCCAGGACCCTTGCCCAGAGATACCATTGCTTCCCCTTCCATCCCTGCAGGAGGGCATTGACCCAAAGAAAATAGATGCCATCTCTACAGCCTTCGGCTTTCCTGTGGGTGCTGCCACGTTGATTGACGAGGTGGGTGTGGATGTGGCCACGCACGTGGCTGAGGACCTCGGCAAGGCCTTCGGCGAGCGCTTTGGAGGAGGCAGCATCGAGTTGTTCAAGCTCATGGTGGAAAAAGGCTTCTTAGGTGAGATGCTAGGCTGTTTTAATCTAACATGCTTCCCCTTTGTTCAAGGAAGAGGACTAGCATCCATCAGCCTGTGCTGCCTCAGGTGAAAGCAGTCAGAGAACAGCCCCGGGAGAGGGTCAGGTACCAGCTGTACCTTGGGTAGACCTCTGGCTGCAGCTAGACCTTTCTTTGCAGAAATGGCAGCGGCAGGCAAAGGTGCTGCCCAGAGCAAAGGCAGCAGAGCAGACAAGATCTCTCGAACCTCTTTCTGGCCCCTTTGTGAAACCTGTACAAGCGCCCCGGGACATGGGGAGCAAATGGCAGGAAGTAAATGTGCTCAAGTGAAATAAGCCCTGAGCTGAGGTTTAGAAGCTCTGTGCCAGGAATGATTATGGCTCTGTCTGCATGGCAGAAGCTGTGCCCTGGTGGTGCTGGGTGCCAGAGGCAGCTGTGCCTCTGAGCACACCAGGACGGAGCAGCTTGCATCGATGTGACCTGCACTTGGACCACACTGCCTGTGCTGGGAGGATCTGCTTGTGCTAAGGGGAGGATCAGAGGCGAAGGTGTCTGGAGCAGACAGGACACGTGGCAGGATGTGACTGTCTCTCTTTATCCCTGTCAGGTCGCAAGGCAGGGAAAGGCTTTTATATTTACCAGGAGGGGGTGAAGAACAGGAGCGTGAATTCTGGCATGGATGAGATCTTGGCGAGGTTCAAGGTGCCAGCCAAACCTGAAGTGTAAGTAGCTGCGCACGCTGAGCGGTGGTGTGGGCTGGCTCTCACCTCTGGGCACGGAGTTACCCCAGATGCCATTTGGCTGTTCCCAGCTGGGTGCAGGCTGTTGGTTCTGGAGAGCCTGTGCTAGCAGGAACGGGGCATCCTCAAATTTATCAGCATTTGCTTGGGCACCTTTGCAGAGAGCTTTCCTGTGGTGGGGCTTGCCAGGGCAGGCGGGTAGGTGCAGCCTCTGCTGTGACCTTCCTGATGTCGGAGCTGTTGTACAGCCTGGTGCTGGGACATCTCCTGGAGCAGTTCCCATCTGGCCTGATCAAGTTTTTGCTGTTCTTACGTGCCTGCTTCAGGACACATCTTAGTCCTTATCCTCATGGGGGTAGGGACAGTCTCAGTGAGAAACTATTTTGTCCCCTACCTCAGGCCTGGCTCAGTCCCCTGTCTGTGCTGGCTTCATGTGCTCCTCCCTCCAGCTGCTGTGTTACCTGCACAGCCCTTACAGACTCTTTCCTTGCAGCTGTACCGATGAGGACATCCAGATGCGCTTCGTGACGAGGTTTGTGAATGAGGCAGCCATGTGCCTGCAGGAGGGGATCCTCAGCACCCCTGTGGAGGGAGATATCGGTGCTGTGTTTGGCTTGGGCTTCCCCCCATGCCTGGGAGGTAAGTGGTTTTAGCTGGGGTTTGGGCTAGGCTGCAGGGCTTGGCTGGAAAGCTTTGTAGTGGGCTTGCCTAGTGGGCTCTAGCCACTACAGGTGAGTCAGCTGTTAAGGCTGCATTTGAGCTGCAGTCTGACAAGCCTGAGCGTCCTTATCCCACGTAAACCCTCAGCCAAAGAGGTTGCTCCAGTGTTCCCACCCCATGAGAGGTGGCAGTGAGCCTGAGAGCTGCTGTGAGACAGTTCTGCCTGTGGTGTTCCTCCACTGGTACCGCTGTTTCACAGAGCTGTGGCTGGTGAGGATCAAAGGACTCTAACCCAGGCCATTTGCTGTGTCTTTTGGGTTTGAATAAGAAGGCAGAGCCGTGCTGGCCCTAGCCTCATCGGCACTTCCTATAACTCCAAAGGAAGAGCTCTCACCGTGCCTAACAGTTGTGGGGCTTTTGTGCAGCCAAATGGTGCTCGGTGAAAAACGAGGCTCTGGTATCGCATCTCTTGCCACTGCTACGTGCCTGCGCAGGCAGGCATCTTGCAGCACTTCTGCAAACCTGATCCTGAGCCACACACAGAGCTGAGAAACGGTGCCCAAGGATGCACCATGCCCCCCATGCCCTCACACTGTACAGATAAAGCTGAGCTGATAACTTCAGCTGTGGCACACAGCACTTTTCAAGCTGAGATACCTGCTGGGCCTGGTCAGGACCATGGGCGAAGTTCTCCCAGACCCGTCTGCTACCTGCCTGGGTGGCCGTGGCCATGGCTTGGGCAGCGGACAAGGTACGAGCTGAGGTTTGGGTCACAACTGAAGGATACTAAGTGCTCTTGGGCATGAGGTCGTGCTTCTGCTGAGTATCTAGCACTTTCTGTCGCCGAGGCAAGCTCAGGTTAGGGGAGCAGTCCCAATTATCTGTGTCCCAGCTTGGCCCCAGCAATCTGCTCTGCCTCTGCAGAGGTGGGCAGGCAGAGCGCAGGGTTCTGCGTTGCCCTGCCGAGAGGCTGGGGCTCTCTTTTGGAGAAGGCCAGATCTGCCAAATCCAGTGCCCTCATCCTTCCTGGCACCTTTGGTGCTTCTCATTTCCCTGGCGCTGATGTGGCTCCCTGTCCCCGGCAGGTCCCTTCAGGTATGCAGACTCGTACGGAGCCAAGCAGCTGGTGGACAAGCTACGGAAGTACGAGGCTGTCTACGGCAACCAGTTCACGCCGTGCCAGCTGCTGCTGGACTACGCCAACAGCCCAAGCAAGAAATTCCACCAGTGAGCGTGGCCTGACGCCGCCCACCCGTGACACACCAAGAGCTCGAGCTGGGGCCACCGGCTCTCCAGCAACATCCCATTCTCTAGGTTAATCTGCAAAGCACCCGGGGGAGGCAGGGACGGAAGGAGGGTGGCAGAGGATTGCCTCGTGGCTTGTAATCATGTCAAGTGCCTTATCAGCTACTGTGTGTTGGGCACGTCCATCCCCTGCCAGCGTGGGCCTGCTGCCTCTTTGCTGGAAGAGAGAATTTCTTCTGTGTTCACCTCCATGCTGTGACCTCCAGAGCACGCAGCTGGGCCCGACGCCTTGCCTTTCCGTAAACCTCCAACGATAAATCCTCGTCTCCTGGGTTTGGATTCCATGCCTACTTCTCCTTCTGTCTCGCTGGGGCAGCAGCGTCTCGGCACCCAGGAAGGGAACCACTCGAGTCGGAAATAAAGCGTTCAGGCAATCCGCTGGGGTCCTCTCTCTGCTTGCCGGCTGCGAGACCCACAACAGGGCTGCTGGCGGTTGCCGGAGGATGGGGAAAGGGAGGGGAGGGCAGCAGTGCAGAACAAAGACCGGCTCTGTCACCTCTGCCATCAGTCGGGGTCTGGGAGGAGACCAGCTCTTTTGTCTGGCCGCGAGTGCTGCCGCTGGGGTTATGCTGGCAGATGGACCCGCCTGTAATTGCAGATCAAGCAGCCAAAGGCCGGAAGGGTGCCCCGTGGGGCGAGCTCGCTTTAAACTAAAAGGCTTTAAATCTCTGTCCACCTGTCACTAATTTCAGAGCTGGCCTGGCCTCCACCTCCTCGGGCTCCTGCCCTTTTCCTGGGCCCTGGCAGGGCTTGGGCGGGAGCAGGGTGATGCTGCGCTTTTCAAAGAGGACAAAGTGGGGCTGAGCCATCGTCTCGTCCTGCCTCTGGGGGAGGCAGCAGGCTGCCTGCAGAGCTGGTAACTGGCCTTCAGCCCTCCCAGGGGGATGCAGCAGCCCCTGGGCCCTGGCCCCTGCCCCTTTGTGGGGTCTGAGCCTTGTTTGGGGGCAACCCTGCTCCCCCCTGGGCCTGAGGGGCTGGGGGGGTCTCGTCCCCTTGCTGTGGCTCCATCCAGCTCTGCGCAGTGGGGCTTGAGGGTCCTTGGAGCACCTCGCCGTGGGCCCTGGGAGAGGCGTGTGCTTTGGGGGTGGGTGCAGCCCTGAGGACAGATCTCAGCTTCCCTTCCCCAGGGTCAGCCATGTCCATCAGGCAGAGGAGCTTCCTTCCAGGGCCCTGAAAGCACCCTGGGCTGCGGGCAGCCCAGAGCAGCTCCGAGGGCAATGCTTTCCCTTGGATGGAGGACACCAACCCCGTCCCCCGAGGTCTGGCAGGATGGGAGCGACCCCCAGAGCCTCTGTCCCTGCCAAGAGCCCCTTTCCCCCTCCTCCCTGAGCAAGGGGCTTCTCTGGTGGCTTGTTTTTCTCCCGTACATTTATTAATGCTAATCCACAAGGATTAAGTTAAACCAGTCAACGCAAACTCCAGTATTTTCCAGCCCGTTTGGGCCAAAATTACTGTCCAGTGTTAAAATGGAAAGGGGAGAGGGCTGGGCAATAGGGCCAAGCTGCCAGGGAGAAGGAAAACCGGGTGGCCCCTGCCGCATCGGGGCACCCCTGGAGCGGGGCAGGGGACGGGAGCAGGGAGAGCCAGAGCTGTGGTCCAGGCGGCTGGGGGACCCCCGCAGTCCAGGGGGTCCCCAGCGTGCGACTAGATCTTGGGGCGCCAGCCCTTGATGAACTGCATGATCTTCTTCACCTGGAGCTTGGTGAGGCGGAAGTCGTCAGCCAGGATCTCCTCGCTGAGCTGCACGAAGATGCTGCCGTCGATGCGCTCGCGGGCGAAGAAGCTGACCACGTCCTC
>NW_010534347.1:10301-13216 GCF_000687285.1 Phaethon lepturus | reverse complement strand
CAGCAGGATCTCCTCTGCGAGGGTTATTATTTTTTATATATATTTCTTAAAGAATTATTTGCCTCCGTGGAGCTCGGTGCTACGGGAGAAGAGGGCAGCCGTGCCGCAGCAGCACCTCCTCACGTGTGGCCGCAAGACCAGGCCCCTCCATCACTGCCGGGGCTGGCGAGGGCTGGTGGGGAGGCTGCCAGCCCCTGGCCTTCCCGCTGACCAGATACCAGGGTGACGGGCACCGTACAGTCTTTGGGAGAGGTTTGCTGGGCTGCTTTCCTCCCGGCTCCGCAGCGGGGAGAAGAGCACGGCCGGGTGGGGGGTTGGTTTTAACTGAAGGCCCTGTAGCAGGATGGCTCTGCGGGGGGGCAAAGGGAAGGACGACGCATTGCTCTGAGCTCAGCTGCACTTCCCCTGGGCACAAGGGCTTCACCAGCACCTCGTTGCTCCCCAAATCCTGCCAGACCCAAGCATCCGGGCCCCACGGGGAGTCAGGGCAGCCTTGACCCGAGTTTCCCTCTCCTGGCTGCTGTCACTGCCTCCTTTCTCCCCCCGGCAGCTGGGAGCAGATGAGGCCAAAGTCCCGGCAATCTCTGTTTTCCACTGAAGGCTGATAAACCGCGCGGGCATGGGACGGCAGCGATCTCCACCCATCCCGGTTTTGTGCAGGAAAGAGTCAATATTTAAACCCAAGTTTGTTTCCTGGGCAGATAGGGGAGTGCTGGGGCTGTCGGTGGGAGAAATCCCTGGCTCCATCCCGCGTGCCGGACCCAAACCTCCTCCTACACCCCTTCATTTGATCTCCTGACCACAGGTTTCACCCCGAATCCCCTCTCCTGCGGGAGCGGGGCCCCGTCCGCATCAGCTGTGCTACACGAGCACCAGCTGCGGGGCTGGGCACCCACTAATGGGGCAGCAATTTAAGGGAGGGGGGTGGCCAGCCAGGGTTTGGGATGTCTCCTTGCCTGCTCCTGGTACAGATGCTGTCCCCATAGTGGGACACCTCAAAAGCAGCATGGGATGAGAGGCAACAGGAGGAGGTAAGGAAATATTTCATCGTTCTATGAACGGCAGCCCCTGCTTCAAGGTAAGGCGGCGCACTGAAAGCATTGAAACATGGTTTTCATTTAAATTGACCAAAAATTGTATTCAAGTGTTGTGTTTCCAGCAAAGTTTGTGGGTCCCAGTGAACTGGGCAGAACTTGTTGGCAGGATGCTTGCTCTGGTGCAGATTTAGGTAAATTCCTTAGGTAAATTCCTCAAAGGAAAGGAAATAGCACTTTTCCTTGCAGTGGCTGCAGCCAGGCTGTGCACAGGGGGTAGGAGGTTTTACAGGCATGTGACCAGAAGGTGGCCTTAATTTTGAGGGTGAAGGTACATGTTCCTGAGCAGGCGGTTGTGTGATCTGGGAGAGGCAATGCCTGGTGTTGGGGAAGGCAAACCAGACCAGTGGGTAACGATCCTGCAAGCGGTGCAGGGGAGGATGGAGTGGCTGAGCCCACCTCATGGGTCTGACAGCAGCAGAGGGTCTCCATCATCCCTTCCAGAAGAGCTCAGGGTCAATTTTAACTCCAAATACCTACTTTCATGTATGTTGTTTCAAGGCCACTGCTGCCTCCACCCTCACTCCAGGTGTACCCAATACAGTTTGCTCAGCCTAAACCTGCTGACCTTCCATGGAGCTGAGGAAGACCAGAAGGAATCGGAGTTCTCAACAGCTGGTTTAGCCCCCCTTTTGGGCAAGAAACCAAAGGAAATGCCTGTGTTAAACTGAAACCTTTCCTGACTGAGGGAGCCTGTTGTGCAGAAAAAATTAACACGTTAAAAAAAGAAACACCCAAGAGTTCTTGTTTTACAGCTGTATTTTGGAGCATAATTAAATCCTTTCTGAAATAATCTCTGGTGTTAGGGAACAGGGCCATGCATTATTTAACCTTTGTTACTGTAACATAAACTGTACGGAAGGAAGGGAGGACAGACAGGACCGACTTCACGACACCGAAGGGAGCTGGCTGGGAAGCATCGGTCCCAGGCCCTGGCTGGGAGGTGTGGGTCAAACCCACCTGATGGAGGAAGACCCCTGTGTGATGGCAGGCTGGGGTCCCCAGAGGACCAGGATGTGATGTGACCCCAGCTGCTGCTGCAGCACATGGGAACCTGCTCAAGGACCCCAAAACCTCTTCCCAGGGAGTGCAGCAACACCTCTGTGCAAAAGACTGCTTCGTGGGGGAACCAAAACAGGGGAAATCTGCACGGCTGCCATGACAGCGCAGACTGGTGCAAAGAAACCCTCTTGTCTGGGGAACTGAGGATCACAGAATAAGAAGATAGATAAATCCTGCCCTGCTGCCACCGTGAGCTCTGCTACGCAAGAGCCAGCTGTGCTCCCATGTGCATGAGGAGCCCTTGACCCTGACGCCTCGCAAGCCTTTGGCCAGCTCAAGGTTTCCTTCTTTATTCCCGACAGCAAGGGACCGTGTGCCGCTCCTGCAAGGTGAACCCTTCTGTGTGTAGCTGTTAGGACACTGCCACGCAGCAGCCCAGCGACACAACGCGTGGCTCCACGTCCACCAGCGAAGCGGTGACGCTCGGGTTTGGCAGGAGCCCGGCGGGGCTCGTGGTCCTGCCGGCTGGGAGACACTCGTGCGATGCAGTCGTGCCAGTACAGATGTGCTGTACCCACACACGGGCCAGTCCAACCCAGGACCCATCGCCCCCGAGAAATGCATACAGGCTGCCTGCCCAGGTTGCACCCAGCAGCTCTGTTGGGTGTATCCTAAATACAGCCTGTCCTGCTGCAAAAAGCCTTCCCAAAGCAGTTACCATCTGCAGCACATGTCCCTCCCCCAGTGCTCTCTCCATGTCCAAGTCCCAACGCTGCCCTGGAGCCAAGCCGTACTCGTCTCTTTGGGACTGCGCTGCTC
>NW_010534347.1:0-10272 GCF_000687285.1 Phaethon lepturus | reverse complement strand
ATCTCCCTTTCAGGCCCATGGGAGGTGGTGCGCTCCCTTAGCGTTCAGGTTCCCTCAAAACCTTAGATATGGCCTGCAGGGATGATCTTGCCCGGTATGAGCTACCTGCCATGCGAACGCTTGCCCTCTCCAGAAGAGATGCAGTGGGAGACCGGTCAGCTGGCGATGCCTTCCCAGCAAGGCGACCTTGGATCTCTTGCTGCTTCTCAGCTCAGGCAGAACAAAGCAGACTTCTGTCCCTGCATCTTAGGGCTGGCTCGTTTAGTACCTGGGCATTTTCTGGTTTCCCAGACTTCCCCAGTGACTCCAGAGCTACAGGCTGGACCAAAGAGACAAGACAACTCCCTTCTGAGCTCTCTCCTACATGTCCCAGTCAAGACAGCACGAGGATGGGGCTTTGGTCCAGCTGGAGCCTGAAGCCAGATCTCCAGAAGCCAACTTGTTGCTGGCCTTGCTGGAGAGGAGGTGTCTTGTTCTGGCACCACAGACTTTGGATCAAAAAAAGAAGTATACATATATCAAAACAAGCGTAGGGTTTCTTGAGAAGTCCAAGTTCATCACCTCTCCCTGCTGACGAGTCAGTCGATGGGGAAGCAGGTGGCTGGCATGGGCGCTCTGCGGAAGAGCAGGCTGGAGCCGCGGAACAGCTGCCCCTGAGGAGGGGAGAGAGTGCAGGGTCAGGGCAGCCGTGCTGAGACCCGGCCAGGGAACTGCAGCCAGGCTAGCAGGGACCAACTCGCACCCACTGCAGGGCTGCGAGGCCCGAGCTCCCCGGGTGGCTACAGAGGCTTCAGCCCTGTGAGCACTGGGGTCAGGCATTTTCCCTAGGGATGGCTGACAGGGGCAGAGCCACCTTGCTTTGCTGTGTGCAATGCATTTGCCAAAAGTTTGCAGGCTGCAAGCTCCGGGCATGTAACGGGCAGACCAGTAATGCCACGCCTGGTACCAGTGCTGGAACTGGAGGGATGGACAGAGGTTACAGAGCTCGCTGAGGATGCATCACAGGCACTTCTTGGGCAGCACTGGAGACCTCTGGAAGGGGCAGAGGGAGCCCAAAAGCCCCATGTGTGTCCGTCCCACTCCCTCACCTGAGCACTGAGATACCTCCAGCAGTGGATCCAGGATGCAAACGCGGGAGCGTAGGGAGGGAGGCCAGCGCGCAGCCTGCGTGACAATGAGAAAGAGCTGAGACGGTCTGTACAGGTGTCACATTATCCAGACACAGGTAACATAAGAGCAGTGGTAAGTGTAAGCGAGGACACAGAAACAGTGTCCGCACTGGGCTGAAGGCCAAATGACCGGCTCGTTATTTACAATGCAACAGATCATGTAATTTAATTACCCCTGGAATGTACAAACAAGGAGTGTTACCTGGATACCTTAAGAGTCCAGGACTATACGCTGTATCTAGACCTTCAAGAAGGGGCAGATATCAAGACATTACACTAGCGGCTTGGATCCAGTCCCATTCCTATAAGCATGAATGCAGAAGACTTCCTGCAGCAGTGGGACTGGAAAGCAAGCTTGGTCCTGCTCCTGTCTGCACCCATTGCCCCATTAAGAGCTGCTTTGCTTTCCCTTGTGCTGCTCCCCTGAGCCAGCACAGTCCCTTTGATCCCTTCTGCCTCCAGTCTAGTTCAGGTTGGACTGCACCACCATGACTCTCCCTATTTTTCTCCACTTGAGCTTTTATGTTGCTCTTGTCTGTGCCCTCTAATCTAAAATTATAAGCAACCTGGGACAGGAAACGAGCCAAGCCTGTGAGATGCCATATAGTTTACGGTTCTATATGAAAGCTTTACGCTCGTTAGCAGAGGACTCGGACAACAAGGGGCTGGAAGAAAGGAAGGGAAAGCTTTAGATCTCAATGTGACAGACATACCCACAGTTGTTCACTGCCATGAGATCTCCCACGAGAAGGAACGGGTATGTCAGCATGCTCACAGCGATCTGAAAGCACAGAAAACTGGCAGCCTCTCTGATGTTCACCATGTCAGAAAAGCTACTTCCAGCCTTTGCATGTTAGTGATGTTATCCTCATCTTTGGATATAAAGTACAGACCAGCCTTTGCCCCCAGACCACGAGTTCTCACCCCACAGGCAGCAGGAAGAGCAGAAATGATGTGGCAGTTGCCTACGTACCCCCATCACAAATTTTGTGTAGCTCCGGATCACTGATGCCTGGCTGAACTAGAAAGAGAAACCAAAGGGATTATGGAGGAGATGGGTGACACCAGGCTGTCACTGTCACTACATGACATCCCTCTGAGCCCGAGACGATGGGTGTGGGGCAGGGGAAGAAGGCAGAAAGCAATAGTAGCCACACTGCATCCCAGCTGAGCATCAGGGAAGACAATTGCTATCGGTATCAAACCTGATCCCCTAAACTGAAACACATCCCTGAGCAGCATCTTTAGCACTTTTACAGTGTTTTATCCAAAGCCCAGGGTCTATTTGTATTAAATTGGCCATTAACCTCTCATTAACTCCTCACAACTGGAGGTGCTTGGTACGGGCCCCCCAAACTCTCCATCAGGCACTTCCACTCACGTTATCGTCCACCGCGTAGGTGTTGATGAAGTGAGCCAAGAGGTTGCAGCACCAGAGGAAGATGACATCCCCCAGGATGTGAGGGACTAAACCACTGCAACAGCAAGAAGAGGAGCGTGAGGTGCCCAGCCCTCCCTCCAGCAGCGTAGATGAACCCCACTCTTCCAAAAAGCATCTTTACTTTGGGAGGAAAAGGGGAGGTTTCAGGGAAGAACTCTCCGGGCCTTCAGACATGGTCCTATGTGTACTGCCAGCTGCTCTGGCTGGGGGATACTCTGGAGTAGGATGTTTGGGATCGTCATCTGGGCATGACTCAGGCCAGTCCCCTTGTTCTACCCCAAATCCCTTCTTGGCCCAAGTCCTGCTCTGAAGCCCAGGCAAGACACAGATGAAGCAGGTTTCTGATTAGCTCATTTTGCAGATGCTCTTCAGGATGCAGAATAAGAAGTTCATCTCCTAGTGGAATCTCCCTCCTTCTAGAAATTAAAATGAGGGGGCTTGTTCCTGCAAAACCTGCTCTACTGCGAATGGGATTAACTGGGGGCAGCACTCCAGTCCCTCTGATTTCTCCTGGTCCCTGCTGCCACCTGGGAGCATGGGGACACAGGGTGACGTGCTGCTTTGGCTTACACTTCTCCTTGACACACGGGCTGGAGCTCCCAGTAGCACAAGCACCCCTGGCTTCTGCAGCTAATGGCACTAAAACATTAAAAAGCATTTCAGAGGGGTTTTCTACTTTGTCAGCGCTTCAGCAGCATCTGTTGCACCGGCGCAAGCACGGAGCATGGGGCCTCCTGCTTTGGATGTGCAGTTGCTCCTCTGGAAAAGGATCCAGGTATGTGTTAAACCTGCCTGTTTCACCAGCAGATGTGTTGAGCCAGTTCTTCTGAAAATGAGGCTGTTGAGAACCACACAAGTGTTTGCTGGGCTCAAAAGAGCCACCTCCAAGCACACTAGTCCAAGTCACTGTGTTTTTTCCCAAACACCACGTTGCCTCTTTGGAGCAGGGGACCCGTTTTCTTTCCTGCTATGGTTGCTGCAGCAGAATGGCAATGGGGACTGCATGCTCTGATCCAGCCCGCTTTGCTTGCTTGGTGTTAGGATTTATACGTTTTGGAGACAACCTGTGTATTGTCAAGGACCTGGCAGCTCTGGAGATGCAGCCGAGGTCTCAGGGGCTAGGCACAGCAGAAATCTTCAATAGAAGATCTGCTGACTTAAAAGATGTCACATGAGAGAGCAACGGACAGAACAAAGAAATCAAAGCACTCTGGTCCCAAAGAGATGGCCTGCTTTGTGTTTAGCATTCCATCTTTGTAAAAATCGTTTCTCTAACTCAAAGTCAAGTTTGAAGCAGACTCCCGAGCTGCTGCAGACACAACAGGGGCTTAATAAAGTCCAGAAACAGAGGGCTAGTCCAGGACTGGGCCACAGTAGCCATTTAAGTAAAAACCTCACCCATTTGTTGATAGAGCGTCGGATCATTTGTTCCATTTACAATAAGGATCCCATCCCTCCCTCTCCTCCATCATCAAACTAATGACAGATGCCAGGCCTGAGTGTATGGGATGATGGGAGACCAGCGGTCTGAGAGCGCTGCAGAAGGGGACTAAAAGAAACAAATTCATTTTTGCTCCAACTCTCATGCCTGAAGATGTCCAAGGAGATCTGGACTAGAAATATTTTTTTTAGGAGATGACAAGTCATTAAAAGTGGAAACAGCAGCAGGCAGATGAGGAAGCCTGCATGATGTACAGTGATGCGACCGAATAGGAGAAACCCCAGTGCCTGGCAGGGCTGGACAAGCCGTCTTCGAGGTGACTGCGTGTAGCAGTTTCAGAGCCCCTGGAACATCCTGCTGGCAGGCAGGAGACTGCTGCAGATAGGAGGGGAAGCTGCGTAGAGGTTATAAGGCCATAAGAAATAAGTGCACCGGAATGATTTTAAGGGAGTGGATGTGTTTGGGTTGCGTTAGGAGGGCTGAGAGCAGAAAACCAGCAGTTTGGTCCTGCAGATGCAGTTTGTGTTCCCCTCACGGCAGTGTGATTTCCTAGCGGGGCTGTAGAGCGCACATAACTTCAGAGCCCTCCTGAGACATTTTGGGTTGTGTTAAAGCCTTTCCTGTGAACTATTAAGTTTAATTAGGCTACCAACAGTGTTTATTTTATGTGGAGGAAGGGACTGTGGCAGCTCCTTTCACATTATTTTCTCGGGAGGTGGAGGAGAGGGAGGGCTGTCAGACAGCATGCTCTGGCTGTGCCCCACACACAGAGAACATCTCAGAGGAACCTGTATTTAATGGAGAAGATTTGGGGCTGCACAGCTCAGCAGAGAGGCTGTGGGCTGCAAAAGGAGCAGTTGATGAGCCCACCCCATCAACTGATGGGGGTCTCTGCATGCCCCCTGGCCCCTTCCCCTTGTGGATGGGGACAGGGTGAGAGCCCCTGTGGTTGCTTGCCCCTTCCTGATTCATTCATGTTTCATCTGGAGGCCAAAATTTTGTGATTGCACTTCAGTGATGGCATTAATTTCCCACACTTTGTAAGAGGCTGGAAGTGCTTTTTGGCTTCTTCTGGTCCAGGCAGCGACCTGCCGCTGAGCCGGTCAGCATCACACTCCCACCGTACAGGCAAACCTGCTGCCAGCACAAACCACCTGCTCATTACAAGCATCCACAGTGCTCTTCAGAGGAATGTGCTTCTTATCCAGGCCCTTGGCTTTTATTTCAACAAGGGATCTCATTGTTGCACTTGATCTTGGTGCCTGTTGCACAAATGCTTTAAATGGCCCTTCACTGAAACACAAAGCAGCATCAAGGGAAAAAGAAAGGTAAGAAAAAATACAGGGTTTTCTCTGGACTTTGAAGGTTGGATTGAAGATAAGATCTGGGGCAAACTTAATGGTCAAACTGAAGCGCTGTCAAAGGCACCGATTTAATCTGTGCTCATGGGAGAGATGTGGGAGTCCCGTAGTCAGACAAGGTTTCAGATGGAGGAGCTCCGTGTGACTCTGAGGTTGGCAGAGCAGCCAGGTGAGCCATCGTGCCTTTGGACTATGGGAAAAAGTATTTAAACAGCAACTCACGTACACAAAGAATCCCAGGATCCCTTCTTCCTTAAATATCCTGCCGATGGCAGTGAACACACCGCTGCCAAGAAAGGAAAAGAGCTGTAATCTTGCAGGCGTTGCTCCATCCGCCCCGCGCAGTTTCGCATGCACTCTGCAGCCAGCAGCCATAGCAGCGTCCCCCCCAGCCACCCTGCCAGCAACGCAGCGGGCAGCTCCCCTCTGCTGCTTCTCCTCATGAAGGAGGGTCGTGTCTGCACTCTGCCAGTCTGCAGTAACGCTTGGGACAACACTCAACTTGCTGACAACTGTTGAAATGCTGAAGCTAGAAGAGCTTTGTGTGAGTGGATACATGTGCCACAATCACAGCACATAATATGCTTTGATTAGGCTGATCCTCAGCCCAAGAACCCTGTCCTGCCTCTGGAAACTCGTGCTGGCAGTCGTAAGTTAGCTGAAAGCATGTCTAGCATGCTTTCACATGGCTGCACATGTAGTTTTGCCCTGCAAGTATTACTGAAAAATAATACCCAGGCAGGTATTACCGAAAAAGGCTTGGAAAAATCTTGCAGGCTAGCAGGGCTGCAGCAATGCTTTGTATTACCTACTCTACCTCCCTGCTGACTTGCCTTTCTATTAACACCTGAAGCAAAAAGGCAGGAGACTCAGTGTGTGATCAGCAAGGTGCGTTACAGCCACCAGAATCCCCACAGGCACAAGGTGGAACAGAGGCACGCTGGGAACAGAGCCCACCCTTCCCGCACCCCTTCACCCTGCAGCCACTCACCCTCTAACCATAGCTCAGAGTCACTTTTCAGTCTCCCAAACCTCCTGGGTGGCCATATCCCCCACTGCATGGGAGCATCTGGCACTGCTGACTCCTGGCCTCATGCTTCTGTGTGCCCAAACCCTTCAGAGCTGCAGCCACTCACCTGTATTTCACTTCCCGGCCTACGAACTGGACCATGCAGCGCATCGAGATCACTAGGAGGAAAGAAACACAGGGCTGACAAAGAACAAACCTGGTTTGGGTTGCAATGGATGTGAAGGAAAATGCAACCTGACCCTTCTGCCCCCCCTTCCCTCAACTTGCATCACCTCCAGCTCCTCTGGGTGGTCCTCATCACTGCAAGACTCATTAGAAACTGGTGCCCTCCCCTAGTCTGTAAGTGATGGGAAGGATTTCTGGCCCTAACCCCAACGGGATCTCTAGGATAAGCTCTAAGATGAATGGGAAAAGAGCACCTTGCCGCTCGGCTGAGTTAGTCCCTGGAGGCCAACCCAAGCATCAGCCTCCCTAAGCAACCACTCAGACCTGCATCTGTTCTGCGGTTTCATACGAAGCTGTTTCTGATAGAGATGTGCATCGAGTAAATGGGGTTTTGGGGCAATCCTCAGTCCGGAGAGGGCTGCCAGGCAGAGGGACAGGACTCACCATGCAGCGGATGTGAGACAACCCGGGACACACACTGCATCATCATCTCATGAGATGTCTGGGAAGGGCAGAAAAAAAAAACACCTGTATGAAAAGCTGCACTGCTGCACCCACATAGATCAGGCCCTTTCCTGTAGTGTAGTGAAACCCATTTCGGGTCCCTCTTTTGAAATCTGTTTGTGGTAAACCTCTATTCCTACAAACTATTTCATAGCTGGACACAGAGTGGCTACAAAATACCACAGCCTTTTCACCCAGAGTTTCTCTCCAAGTAATTTCACCTACAGCCTGCAGTTTAAGCTTCCTTTTTTCTCCAGGCTCATCCCCAATGTGATCTTCCAGATCACTCCAACGTGCAATAACCACTTCTCACCTCTTTCACCACTTTCCTAAGGGAGGTCTTCACGTCATCCTTGTTAGAAACATGCTCCATGTCTTCCAGTGGAAAGGCCTGAGCAGAGAGGGAAGAAACATATGATCAAAACTGATGGAGACACTGACCCACAAACCCTTGATGCCTGAGGACAGGAGGAAACCACAAGCAGTTGTGCTCTAGATGGGAGGAGAAGAAAGGATGGAAAGTAAAACAGGAAGAGAGGTGTCACGAAACTGCTTACAAAAGATAAAAGGCAAGTGGTTGTTAAAATTAAATTAAAACTGTTTAAAAAATAAGTTTTAGGGATATGCACACTGTGCTCCTCCTGTCCTGGAGGACTATTCAAAGCCCTTAGGAGATGGAGAGGGATGGGCACTTTATTCCTCTGGGTACAGGCACTTGCAGGCTCCCTGGCTCCACTGCAGTAGCACCGGCCGACCCAGCAAGCTGATTTATGGAGAGAGAAGCCGACCTTTACCTTCTTCACGCTCCCCCTGGTGATGGTTGATAAAGTGCTTGAGATGAGGCGAGGAGTAAGACCGCGGAAGAGGCCTCTTTTCCCATCCACTTCCACAATGTGTCTGGCTGGGTAAGAAAACACCAGGCTGCTGTCAGTCGGGAGCTGGCTGACTCGTGGAGAGCACCCCAAACACCTCCAGCGTTCACCCGAAACTGCGCCGGAGCTCAGCACGGCACAACAGCCGCTCTGTGGTCCCACCGTAAGTGATTTATTATAACAGTCCTAAACAAACTTCATCTAGGATGCAAAGAATCTTTAAGTATTCCCTGTCATATCTGTCTAATCTGGAAGGATAGCTTCAGTATTTTGGGCTACTTCTCATCTTTTGATTGTTTTGCTCACCTGAAAGGGCTACAAGGCAGTTTGGACTGAACCAGGGTGGGGAGGGATCATCTCGTGTGTTGTGTGGTGTCACCTCCTCCCTCTGCCCCAGGGGGGTCAGACTCAGGGTTAATATGGATCTCACAAACCCAGGTTCAGTTCCTGCCCCACCACCTCCTCCCCAGCAAACTTCCTCAGGTCTCCAGCCAAAAGAAAAAAAAAAAGCCAATGGTTCCAATTTCTTCCTGATATAACAAGGTGAAATACAACCCACTATGTGCTTGTGGGTACTGCCTGCTCCTGCCTCCCTTCTTCTGCTGTCCCAAGGGAAGCCAGGAAGGCTCTGCACATCTCCATCACTCAATCCTGTAAATCTATTTGGGAAATGCATCTTCCAAAAGGCTGCACTGGAGCATTTCCAGCCCTGGGTGTTCCAGGATGGGTTTGCAGCACTTTCATACTGCTCCTGCGCTGGGCCCCCCTGCCCCACGGGCACTGCCGTCCAATTTTGGGATCAGCCTAACTTGACTTTCAGGACTGTGCACTCCCTTTCCCCACAAATCCACTGTGAAAGCAATCCCCAAGGCCACAGAGCATCCACCCGCCTCTCCCTTGCTGGACCACCCACAAAAGGAGAAAAATACTACTTTTTTTTTTTCCTTCTAAACATATTACCTGCCCTTTTCTTGGTATTTCTGTCCCTTTAGAGCTCCAGCTACAACACAAATGAGCAGGGCAGGGGTGCAAGTTATTGCAGGGCTGTTCTGTAGCAAAGAAAGGTGCTTTGCTATCTCTAACGTGCACCAGACCCTCCACCAACAAACCTACGCCACCTAAATCCCCACTGCCCCCTCCGCTATGGTGCAAACCGAGCAACATGCCACAGGAAGGGGATGCAGCACCAGTGCCAGGGCCGCCACCACCTTGTCACCAACAACAGCAAGTAAATCTGATGGCTTTGCAACTAGTTGTAGTGTTTTATGTCTCATTGGAGCCTCAGGATGATCCCAAGGACGCTGCTGGGGATGTGGGAGCGCTGCTGGAGCGTGGCTTGGTCTAGCCGGCAGCTCTCAGCCCCGTTTTTGGGCAGGATCTCACGCTGGCAGGGAGGAATGTTCGCTCACCGTAGGTGAAGAAGCCGGGCAGGTACAGGACTTTTCTTCCCAGCACGTTTCTTCCAACGGTTGGAGGTAGTGGCTCATGCCCGACCTGCAAGAGAAACCCCATGAGCAGGTCCCTGCCGCTGTCCTGGCGTTCCCAAAGGCCCTGGGCCACATGGCCTCGATCCCGGCATCCGTGAGCTGCCAAAAGGCCACATCCCCCCCCATCACCCTCAGATACACAGGGGTGTCGTGACAGGGGCAGTCCCTTTCCCATCATACGGGGTCCCTACAGTACCAGGGGTCCTCAACCCTCCCATTTTATGGGGTCCCTGTTACAGAGGGGTTTCCCATCCTTCCTTATAGAGGAGCCCCCGTTGCAGGAAGTATCCTCATCCCTCCCTTTTTATAGGGGTCCCCACTCCACAGGGTATCATATGAGGGGGTCCCGATGCCCCTGCTCTGAAGGAGTCCCCACTGTATAGGGGTCCTCATCCCTCTGTTATACAGGGTTTCCTATTCCCTGTCATATAGGGGATGCCCGTTGTAGAAGGTATCCTCATCCTCCCATTATATAGACCCCAGTTCTGTAGCTGCCCGCATCCTCCCAGTTATATAGGGACCCCCATTGTACAGAGTGACCTCATCCTCTACTATATACGGGGGTTCCCGTTGCATGGGGTCCTCATTGCCTCCTTATATAGGGGTGTACCCCCCATTATATAGGTGTCCCTATTGTGTCCCCTCTTATAAAAGGTGGGAGGTTATATATATGGGTCCCCAGCACACAGAGGTCTCCATAGCGGCACTTATATGGGGTCCTCCTCCCTTCACTATATTGGGGTCCCGATCTCCCGTTATACATGGGCTCCCCTACCCCCGGGCCCCCCTCTCTGCTCTCCCC
>NW_010534346.1:1863-2270 GCF_000687285.1 Phaethon lepturus | reverse complement strand
AGTTGTGAAGTTTGTTTCCGCACGTCAATTTCACTTTGAGACAAAATAAATCTCTGCCTATGGCCCAGAACAGTACCTATTGTCAAAAAGTCAGGGATATCCCAAACTAAACTGGTACACCAGCAACATGCAGTTAAAATCAAAGTAAATCAGCAACCCAAAATTCAATGAAACCGACCTCCAGGCTAACCAGAGAAGATCTGCACGGGAGTTTGAGTACAGTCAAGGCAGTCAAATGGGAAACAAATCTCATCAATATAGACAGGATATAGGCTATAAAGACAAATGTTTTTTAATTTGGATATGCCATAAGGGAGTCTAATAGCTAAATATACTAGCATCATCACCAGGGAATCATCCTTGCTCTTAGAATGCTCCATGAATAGAAGTACAGCTAGAAGTAGAGG
>NW_010534346.1:0-1842 GCF_000687285.1 Phaethon lepturus | reverse complement strand
GAGACACATTGCAATTGAGAAGATGTGGTTAACCCCAACTTTAGATCATGTTTAAGGAAAGATACCCTTATTATTAAAAACACAAAAAAGGAGTACTATTTGAAAGATCAAGGTTCTAACCCTGTTTCCACCGTGGACTCCGTTACTTTTTAGAACCATTTTATCTATATGTTTTAATCTGTTTTCCCTTTCATAGTCAAACACTAATACTTAGCTATAGATCCTGATGAGCAGGATGAAAGGTTAAACAATGTTATTAAAACACTTGAAGACCTTTCCAAACAAAAAGAAAGGGGGGGAGGGGTAAAGAAAGGGGCAAAACTCTTTCATTCCAGCTATTTAACAAGTGTACCACCTAGTTTGTTCATCTCCACAGGCATATTCACCTGTCATTTCAATTTCAAAATAAGTAGATACATAGGGAGGTTGACAAAAATCAAGTGAAAGGCTGCACAAGACTGTAGAGGGGTTTGAGGACCTGTTTTTTCTTTTAAATTGAAATAGCATCTAGCATATCAGCTCAACCTTTAGAAAGCATCAGGACACTCAGTGAATAATCCAGTGGGGACCATGCACCTAAGTTAATCCATTTCTTCCAGGTACAGTTTAAAAATAATTTTGAATTATCATTTTAATGTTTTAGAATGCAGTTTCCAAACTGAATCACCTGGAAGGACCTTGCAACATCTTATTCATATATTTATTAATGTTTAAAAGCTTAGGAGCAAATATTAGACTAAAGTTTTTAAAATATATGTATCTTAGCATACCACAACAGGCTATTAGAGTGAGTACACAATTTCTTTTTAAATACCAGTTTTACTCAACTGTGTAAAAAGGTTATTAAGCAAATGTATATTAAAAGTTATGGTTTATACTTTTGTTTTATGTATTTTATAGTCCTAAGGAAGTTAAACCTAGAGTTATAGAATCGATGTGTATAAGTTATAATACCTGTCTCCAAACAGATTATTAGTGTTCTTCAAAAATATGAGCTACACCTGAAAGGGGTAAGTTGGTATGCCCTGCGAGCCTATTAGATTTACTTAATGAATTAATATGCAACATTAATAAAATTTTTATAACTGTGCTAACAGGCTCACAGAGTGCAATAGAAATATATTTAAAAGTAGTTTCCCAAAGCTTTATGAGCTCTATACGTGAACTCAAATGCCACCTACTGATCAAACTGACAGGGAGTTATTTTTATTTTTTTAAATTAAGGGTATCATTGTTCTTTTGTATCACACACAGGAACTCAGAAAAACATCACAAATTCTTCAGGCAATATTCCCCAAGGTGAAAAGTACTAGATTTCACTTTCAGTCATTTTGTTGTCCCAAAAGTAGGATCGTATACCCAGTATGCAACATGCCAATATACACACAGAGTAGAAGCTTTTTATTAACAGCATATTTGCACAGATATGGGTGCTAGGTGGTATTACACAAAGCTAGCACACCACACAAAGGAATCACCACATATTTATCTTGTTACATGGTTAGCAAAAACGATAGAGAACCCACCCAAGTTTACATTCATTGGCTAGTAATTACCACATTGCTTATCATTGGTCACACATATTTAAATTGCTGCACATGCCCCTAGAAAGAGTGGGGGGTAATTTGCATAGTCCCTCAATTGAGTCGGTGGTCCCGATCTTCCGCTGCCACCTTTATCCTAGTTACTGTGGATTCTGCTGATCTCATGACAATTACATTTTTCAAGAGTGCAGGAACATCTCAGCCTTCATGGTTTACTGCTAAGTACAACTACTTCTCGCACAGGGCGAGAGAGGGTGCCCCAGCTTCCCCCCCCCAGGCCGGCGGAGCGGGCTCCTGA
>NW_010534345.1:0-1107 GCF_000687285.1 Phaethon lepturus | reverse complement strand
TCCTTAAAATAGTCCCTGCTTATGCCTTAGCACCGTGATGGCCTCCACTCTGACCCAGCGCAGCCCGAGGGAGGAAACAGCCGGGCTCGCAATAACCAGCAAGAGTAAACCCGGGCGGGCTCCAGGCCACTTTGGACAATTTTGGTCACGGTTGTGTTGTGCCATGAACCCTCATCCCTTTTCTGCAGAAACACTCCGAAGACAGCGGGGTATTTTTCTTTTTTCTTCCTTGGGTTGCCAAAGAGTCGTATTTTAAAGTTAGAAATACTTGTCAGCATCCTAGCACGGCCCCCAGAGCCGATGACGCAAATATGACAAGAAGCGAGGTCAGATTACAAATGAGGCCACTTCAAAACCTCTCCCGGAAAACCGGAGGTCTGAAGAAAGAGATGAAATGTGCTGAGGAAAAAAAGGAAACAAAACAAAAAACCCCCAAACCATCAAACTGCTTCATAACCTGCTCGAAAGTGAGAATAAAATGCCCTCTGTCAGGAGCTCGATCTTCCGCCTGCCTTTGGCAGGAGAGCAGCGTCCTCACGCAGGCCCGTCGTTTTCCGTAGTCACCGGCGGAGTCAACCGGTGACCTCCAAAGCCCCAGAGCACAAGCCACGTCTCTCAGAGCCAAGCTCTACACCCGGAGTCTTCAGCGAAGAGTCCCGTGGCTGCGAGGGCTTGCCAAGGCACGGAGGGTTCAGCGGTAGGTACACGAGGGCCTCCCAGCCTGGGTCCTGCGTGGGTCTTACAGGGTGGCCCGGAGACCACCAGCAGGTCTGAACGTGAAGGTAAGACGGGGCTAAGAGTAGCCACCTGTGTGTCCGTGGAAGGACGGTCTTACCAGCGGTTCTCTGAATTTCACGTGCCATTTTACCGCTGGGTGGGTCACGAGGCCCTTCTGCCCTGCTTCGCCCGCGCATTTGTTTTCGCAAACTTCTCCACCTCATTTGACGTCCCCGCGCATGTGTTTCCGCAAACTCCTCCACCTCATTTGACGTCCCCTTCTCCCCTCCCCAGCGTGAACGTGCCACCGCAAGGAAGGGACGGGCCACCTTGGCCGGCCGAAGCGGGACTGCCTGGCCCTGCTGAGGGCTAGGCAGGGCGGCTAGCCGA
>NW_010534344.1:579-840 GCF_000687285.1 Phaethon lepturus | reverse complement strand
CGGCTGCGGCAGCCGCCGGCCACAAACGCCAGAACGGCGCCTTCTTTTTGCTAAAAACGCCGAGATCGTGCAGGGGGAAGGGGCCTTTTGGGGTCAGAGGCTGCTTTTAGCCACAGGGGGGGTGTATTTCCCACCCCTCCAGCAAACGGGGGGCAGACGTAAACCCATGAATTAAAGGTGCTGCATTTAAAAGATGCTGCATTTAAAAGATGCTGCATTTAAAAGATGCTGCATTTAAAAGATGCTGCATTTAAGAAATGC
>NW_010534344.1:0-204 GCF_000687285.1 Phaethon lepturus | reverse complement strand
CATGTAAGAGATGCTGCATTTAAGAGATGCTGCTTCAAAAGATGCTGCATTTAAAGATGCTGCATTTAAAGATGCTGCTTCAAAAGATGCTGCATTTAAAGACGCTGCATTTAAAAGATGCTGCTTTAAGAGATGCTGCTTTAAGAGACGCTGCATTAAAAGACGCTGCTTAAAAAGATGCTGCATTTAAGATGTTGCATTTAA
>NW_010534343.1:0-1373 GCF_000687285.1 Phaethon lepturus | reverse complement strand
CTGCTGAAGGACGAGGTGCTGCCGGTTGCGCCCTGTGCTGTAACACCAAAACCCTATGGAATTCCCCGTATCCGGCTCAGCCCCTATAGAATTCCTCACATCCAGCTCAGCGCCTATAGAGCTCCCTGTCCGGGGATGTCATCTCAGGGCACATCTCCCTCAGCAAAGTCCTCCCAGCAAGACAAAGCCCAGCTCCATGCATCGCTTGAGCTGCATGGGTTTAATTATTTACAGCAATATAGAGGGGAAAAAAATGTCAATGTGGAACAAAAATTCCTAAAAGCTGCTTAAAAACCCGGCGGCGAGCGCTTGGTTTTCCCTCCAACCTGGAACAGGAGGCGGGTGCTTCCCGGCTTTTCCCTTTCCCCTCCTATAAGGAGCTGCTGGGGGGGGTGGAGAAATAAAAGGAGGGTCCTGTGCATCCCAGGGGTATGTGATGGGCTCAAAAAAAAAGAGGAAAAAATGCCCAAAATAACCCAAAAATACATTTTCTAGGTATCCACTATGTGGGGCAGATGCAGGAGGGCTCCATCACCCGCTTCATGGTGGACCAGCTGACGGAGGGGCAGCTGGAGTGGGCTCCGCTGCCGGCCGTCTACGACGCTGTGGTTTTGGGGGAGCCCGGCCACGGCAGGACGTACCGCATCTATTCGGGGAAGGAGGAATATTTCCAAGGCTTGAAGGAGCAGTTTCCTGGGGAGGGGGCTGCTATCGATGAGTTCGAGCGGCTGGTGAAGGTGAAGGGGGCTTCGGCTTCACCGCGGGGAGGGGATGGGGGGATTTTTTTGGCTCTGGTCCCTCTCTGCGGGGTCACATGAGGAGGGGAAATTCCCCCTCCGCCAATACCCAGATGTTGGGCAACTGCAGAGAATAACGGCGTTGCACAACCCGCCTCCACCCAGCCCCAAAAACATTGGGAAATACATCAAAAATCTGCCTCAAAAACCAGGCATCGCACTCGGAGTTTTAATCCCACTCCCTGCAGATGCTCGTGGTCCCACGGGATGTGCTGGGACGCCTGTGAGCCCCGACTCCCCCCCGAGCGCTGTGGGATGATGCTCTGGGACCTCCCGGCCGGTGGGGTGATGCAGTCGTTACCAAACCCCTGCTTAATTAACGCTAATTATGCTTTGAAACCACCACAAAGGCCTCTGCCACAGGGGAGCTTTTTGGGGAGCAAGTGCTCCCCTCGCCCGCAGCTTCCCGGCACGCAGCGCGTAGGAGATGCTGTCACCTCTCTGCCAGCCAAGCAGTGAATTTAAGGAGAAAAAGCTGCTTTTGAACATCTTTCGAGCCCACCCCGGGGTTGTCCGCAGCCCCCCGGATGCTCAGCAAGAGCCTCCCCTCCCGCAGAGCATCAGCAGAGGGACCGC
>NW_010534342.1:329-14427 GCF_000687285.1 Phaethon lepturus | reverse complement strand
CTATGTTATTGGTGAAGATACTAAACTGGTCCCAATGCAGACCTCTGAGGGACACCACTCATCACAGAGAGCATTTATATTTTCACCTTTTATATATTACCATAATATTAATGGTAGATTAACAGATTCTAGTGTCATTGCAAAACGTTATGTACTTGCATTTGGATGCATTTCAAAGATTTAATTTTCTTTCCTTTCAGATCAGCCTAATTCTCTACATAGCTCTCAAGGTCCCATGACCAGTCATGTTAATGAAGCCCTGTTTGCTGCCTACCCTGGGAACCAGCCTGTTGAGAGCTGTGAGACCTCATTTACATCTCCTGATAATCTAGAAAGAAAACTTCAGTGTGAATACAACTACCACGTATTCGGCAGCCGGATGGATAAAGCAGTTCCACCTGTAGTATACACCCCTGAAATGAGAGAGGAAGAAAGAAGACGAAGAGTTTCCTATGATCCATTTGCAAAGCCATCTCCTACTCCTCAATGGAATGAACTGTATCCAAGAGCTGAAAAAACAGGATCAAACACTAATCCATATTTTTGGCCACAGCCAGCTGCAAAACCACCGAAACAGGGAAATCTAGATATTTTTTATGGGCTTAAACCTAACTTAAACGCTAACAGTCTTCTAATGGGACACACAGAGGATCTGTATGGATTGTGTTCAGCAAGTGCCTTTAGCCTAAGTAAACCTCCTGTGCCTGAATCTGGCTCAAACCTGCAGTCACAGACCAACGTAAACTGGTATCCAAAGAATGCAGACACAGATACAGGTGAGATTCCTCCACTCCCAACACCTATGTTTCTGACGACACACTTGTTCTCTAAAAATGGAAGTGGCCAAGAGTGTTTTGTAGTTTATGTAACAACCACCTGCTTATTGCTAACAGTTGATCTATGATACAGCAAAGGTGAATTTATTTCATTAAGTTCTCTTTGTTTACTTGAAGTTACTTCAGGTCACTAAAACACTAGCTTTGACTTTGTTGTGCTGCTTTCACTGATTTCAGGCTGTTTATTTCAAGTGAACCATTTCTAAAGCATCAGAGTAAGAAAGGAGCATCAGACCCAATACCGAACTCTTCAGCTGTCAACCAAGTAATAGCAGACAGCAGATACTGCTACAGCAGCTACCAAAACCAAGAGCTGCTACCAATCATTCTAGGAAGCAAAGGAGAACTTTTGACTCTGAAAAATGTAACATTCATACCATACGTTCTGCTTGTGCAGAAACAACATTTGTAGCATTTCAGAGCATAGATGGGTATTCTTAGCTTCATTTGCGGCAAGATAAGAGAATCCTAAGCTCAGGGAGCCAACAAGGAGCTAAGGCTCATAACTGGTTTTGATGGGGAGCTTCTGTCAGTATTTGCTAGTGAGCTAGTGGAGTAGAAAGGTATGGAGACAAAGAAGGAAGGGAACACTGAGCACTGGCAAAAAGTATAAATAAATGGTAACTAGAGGCCTGGAAGATGTAACTTTTAGAAACTAGAGATAGCATGAGATACGTCAGCCTGCTTCTACTAAATATTGGATATTTTTAGCGTGGCATTCTTTTCCAGATCATCTCACAAGAAAATCAAGGATGCCTAGCTATTTACAGGCAGAATGCCACAAAGGTATTATTCTGTTAAATTATTTATGCAGAGGCTATGATTAGTTGTTTATGTGAGTTTATTTACTGAAATGAATCTGAGAGCTGTCATGTCAGAAGGCAGAGATTAGAACTGTCGACATCACTAATAAAGTAAAATCTTCTGTTTGAAATAAAAAAAAGAAAACAGTCATTATAGGGAGGCTGCATGCAATAGTATGGCAGGTATCAGACTGAGATGCAGAAGAGCTGCATTGCAGGTGTTCCATTGACTTATTGGGTGACCATAACTCAGTCACTCTTACTGCCCCGTCACAAGTTGCAGAGCTTATCTGTGGGCATCCAGATCGATTACTGCCCTGGGCAGGAAGTTACATCTCTGCTGGACTTTACTGCCACCAGCAAAAGACAGTGGTGTCCCATGCCTTTGCTAGAGCAGGTCACAGGCGGCATGCCAACACAAACCACAATCAGTCTCAGCAGTAAAGCAGTAGGAGCACACTTTGGAGTTTGGAATTTTCCGATTTGAATCCCCGATACGAAGCAGCGCAGTCCATAACTGCAGTACACTGTAATCCCACTCTGCTGTCTACTAGCCAGGTATTCATACACCCATGTGGAAGCCCATTGCCTTCACTGGGATCCAAGGTTGTTAGAGCGATTAGTCACTGAGCAAAACCACAATGAGGTCATTGCTTTAACAAGAGTTATTCAAGGAGATACAATCCTGTTAATTAAAAAGCTTCTCATCTCTTTGTATTTAAGAGCACAAATTACGTACTCATACTGTTACAAATACGGCAGTCATTTTTAAGTACATTTGCTTTTTCATTTACATAATGCTTTTGGCATTTTTTTGTTTTCCCTCTGTTTAGGTAACAAGGATTCCACTTCTTTCACAAGGGGAACTTTTACATATTATCCTACTGCACCCAAAGGAAGCACAGGTAAGTGCTGTAGCCTTTATCCATCCTGGCAGCCAACAGGCTGTGGATTGCATCCTGATCAGTAAAGCAAAAAACTTCAGGATCTTGAAATAATTTATGTTGTTGCTTAATAGCTCTAACCATAGCTGAAGTTGTCAGTACCAGTTTGTAAAACTAATTCTTGTCTCTAGAAGGACCTGTACACACATTAAATATTGTATTTGATGGATCAAGGACATCATCTTTTATGTAAAAGAGCTTTCAAAAACATGAAGGCATTGTAAGATCTCCTGTACACCTAAACCAGTTACTTTCTTAGATTAAGCATCCAAGTTGCTGTGATTCTACCCAGCTTTTGAACCACACATGCATTTGGCACACCTGTCCTTTCTTGATCTGGATTTTTAATACAAAACTTTAGCTGCAGGCTTTGTGCTGATGAGCCTTCCTTGGGGCACAAGTGTCTACAGTTCAACCATCTTAAATCCCTGAAATTCTGCCCTGTCCTTCAGGAGTTTTTAATACATGCTCCTTTCAAGTTGTGTTGCTTTGAGCACCGTGAACTCTTTAATTAAGCTTTTCAAGGCTTGTCCAGTTTGTAAGTGGTTTACACTTACAAAGGAAACTTGAAACAGCAGGTTTCTGTCTTCCTGACTATACGCCCCTTAGAGTCTTTAGATGACCGAAACACGACAAGCAAGCAAAGTGTAGAGGCTTGGGAAAAGAGATTTATAAGCACAGTAACTTTTACTTGAATATTGACAAAGCATTTGTACATGTTTTCATATCTTGTGCTACATTCATTTTTTTACCAGGTAAGAAAATAGCAAACGTGATTTCTTCATTTTTTAGCCAAAAAATATGAACATATTTCCTGGGTCCTTCACATCAAAAAAAAAAAAAAAAAAAAAAAGAAAATGACATAGGAATCATAGTATTTTGAGACATGATAAAATGCATTCCTTCTGTGCAACTTCTAGAAACTAATCATGCATACCTATAAGTATTTCTGACTAGCAGTTTCAGGTTAACAATTATTAAATGCATTTAGTCAGATTTTCGTACTTGACCATAGATTTCCACACTTCATATTGCAATTGAGTGTGTAACAAGGATGTTTGTGCATCTAACCATTTTGGGTGATTAAATACAGAGCTTGGCCTGTCATTTTAAGTATCTGTACTTCCATTTTAGACCCAGCTTGTGATATTCACCATTTAAACTAGAGCTAGAACATTTAATGGATTATTATGAAACAGAGTTCAGAAAACATTGTCAAGAGAATAGGTGACATCAGTTTTCTAACATGACTAGAATAGTCACTCAGTTTCATGTGTAGAAATTGGACAACTGTAAGCAAAAGACACAAAATTAGGTGTTTAATTACATACAAGTAAGCCACAGATGCAAGCTCCCAGAGGTGCATGCAGTTTAGCTGTGCAATTGGTGCACGTACATGTTGGCTTTTATTGCTGAGGATTCAGGCCTGAAAATAAAAGAGCAGGAGTTTTTTGGTAAGGTATCTCAGAAAACATTCTAGTCTTGCCTTAGAATGAAAAGTACAGAATGGGGGGCGAATGAATTAAAAAAAAAAAAAAAAAAGAGAAATGTTGCTGAAACAAACACTGAGCAAGTAGTGCACTGTGATTCACTGTGAAAATAGATACAACTGAAGAATATACCTCCTAGATAGCAGGGATGAAATACACTGTGAAACAGAGAGGTGCCATCAAGACAACATAGTATAACGTAGAAAGTATAGAAACCTTCAGAGCAACTAGAAATGATTTTCTGTAGTCTCACAGAACTTCGAAGTAATAACTGACTTAAACCTGAACTTACGTCTATGAAAAGTAAAGCTGAGAGGCAGAAGTAAGGCTTTAAGATTTAAATGAAAAGTGCTTTCACGTAAAGACTGACCTCCTGAAGCTCTTAGCCAACAAAAAGCGAGGCTGCTACTGCACATTCCTGAAGCACGGAGAACTTTATTTACAGTCTAGTAACTACATAAGCATGTAAGGCTTGCTTATGGCACTTTGTCATAGAATAGAATAGGATGGGCTTTCACTAAGCTACGTTTGTGTCACACTGCATACTGAAAAAATGCTCACAGTTGCCAGTAAATGGCCATTTCTACATTAAATGCAATAAAAACATTTAGTCACTTCCCTTATTGGCAGAACTTTCTTCCTCCTTACCTCCTCTGTATGTTACTTCTTGACATTTTGAACCATATGCAAGTGTTTAAAAATTGTATTAAATTCCCTTATACAGAAGATTCAATCAAGTACAACATAAGTAACAGCTCTGGAATTCAAATCGGATCCTACAATCACATGAAGATTGAAGAGCACAATCAACACATCAGCACTTCTCCTGTTGTTACAGAAGCTACTTACATGCATTATGAAGCAATGGGTATATTTGGTAAGAGAAATATCTTCCTAGTTTTGATGTATTGTCTCCATATATTTATCTGAGAATCATTTGGTTTGCAATGTATGAAAGCAATACAGCTTTCTCCCTCTGATACTTGAGAAATAACTGTTTGGGTCTGTTTCTACTACATACTTAAGAGCGTACAGCACAAGTAAGGATTTGTGCTAATACTGTTCTGTAATACTGTGTACCTCATTTGTCCTGTAGTTTTATGACCTCTTGTGAGACACCAAATACAAGTATAGATACATATGCATCAAGAACAAGAGGATTAACAACACTGAAATTGGTAGAAGCAAGGTTACAATTGGTGGTCCTCACCTGACTTGTAGTTTAAGTCATAGAATATCCTGAGTGGGAAGGGACCCATGAAGACCATTGAGTCCAGCACCTGACACCACACAGGGAAACCTAAAAGTTAAACCATATATCTAAGAGCATTGTCCAAATGCTTCTTCAACAGTGACAGGCTTGGGGCCACAACCACTTCATTCAGGTAGAAATCAGGAGGTTTTGAAATGTAATTTGTTTTGTTGGTCAATACTGAATTAAACTATCCCTGTGTTTTCCTAAGTAAACAAACAGTGTCCCAGAATGTAAAACATACAGCTGACTGATGTCTGTATGATATAAGAACTCTAGGAAGGAGCTTTTCAATTTTGCAGGTTTAAGTGACAAACTGTAATGGCCTCAGATCAAAAAGCAAGCCCAGCAACTGACCACAATGCAGGTGTTCTCACTGGGAGTTTCTTTCCTGGCATCACTGGGTAATACTGCCTCCATGAAACCAACTTGTGATTGTGTCCCTAAAATTCTGTCTCCAGTTATTACCAAGAAATAGTTGTGGGAGGATAGGTGAGATAGTGAAAGGAGCAGAAGAAACATTAAATAATGACATTTTCTTAACACTCTTTTTGCAGACAATACTACTGTCCTGACCGAGAAACATCTGAATCTAGTGAGAGAAAAGTTGGCTAAGCAGTGGAAGCACTGTGCTCGTAAACTGGGCTTCTGTGATCCTGAGATTGATGAAATTGATCATGACTATGAACGAGATGGACTAAAAGAAAAAGTTTACCAAATGCTGCTTAAGTGGGTAATGAGGGAAGGCTCCAAAGGTGCTACAGTTGGAAAGCTTGCCAAAGCCCTCTTTGGCTGCCAAAGACTGGATCTCCTTACTAGTTTGATGCAAATCAATGAGGAATAAGTTGACTGAGAACTGGGGGAAAATTAGGGTATTTTTTCCTGAAGACCTTCCAGTAACAAGTAATAATTCTGAACAGACTTTCTGGAGCTTTTCTTTTTGCACATACTTTTTTGGAATACATTTTTTTCTACCAAGCAGTTTTCAGTGAATACCTCCAGTAAATCAAAAAGTTTATGTCAAGATAATTGGTCTTCCAGTGGATAAAAGAAAATAAGCATCTGCCTTCTGAATAAAGTTATTGTCCAAAGATAACAACAACCAAATGCAGTACCAATATTGATTCAAGGAGAATGTGTTAGACAAAATTTCTAGATTCTATCTTGAAACATGTTGGTACCCTTGTTCAGTTCTGAACAAAAGCACGTCATTTCAGCAAAGCTAATGTATCAGTAATAATATGTGAAAGACTGACTCATTCCTTGAAAAACTTGGACAGAAAACAAAGTCAACTCTTAAATTTTGCCAGAAGAGCCAATACTTACAAGGGTACTATCCCAGATTGCTCTAAGTCATGATGATATTATTTTTTAAAATTTTTTTATAATGTTTATTAAATACAGATGTCTAGAATTATGCAGAACAGCAGTGTGAATAAAAGCAAAAATTATTTTTGGCTTAAAAAGCATATACTTGATTAAATACTCTTCTTTCACAGGTTAATATTGCATTAGATTTTTACATTGCTTGGTAGAAAAGATTTTACATGGTTTCTCATCTGCTTTATGAAATAGTGAAAAAAGAAATTCAATCATTATGCAATCCAAAGTAGAAACTTGGGAATATGAGAGCTTTGGGAAGGGGAAGGTGCCTTATTACCACATGACAGAAGACCCATTCTCCTACTCACTCTGCGGGCTCAGAGTGTTACTAGTTTCTGAGTCTCTTAGGCTGCATTTATACTAGTAAATTAAATGTGCCTGCAAATGTTCCTGGGTGCTGAGGTTAACTGGCATGCTTGCTGCCAGGACAGCAAATTCTTTATGCCTCCAAAATATTGTGCAAGGGCTATTTCACAGTACAGAAGTTGTGTCAGGAAACACCAGAATGGCTCTGTAGCATAGGTGATGGCATGCCAATGCCTGGGAAAGTTCATTGCTGCTCTTAACTTACTAGTACTAACATAATCTCAGTGTGCAAGATCTGTGAAAGGAGAATTACTGAGCTGTAAATTTTTATGTCCTAAGAATAATTATGCCAAACTTTCCTGTGAAGGATGATATCTCCTGCTTCCATCAAATCTACAAATATTTGCAGCAGATGTTTTGGACCAGGTCATTCTTTATGCTGCAGAAAAAGCAGTAAGTGTTCATTAGCTTCTGATTACTGTCAAGAAAACTAATAATTTAACAGAATTGTAGTTAGAATATATTTCTGCTCCTTGGTATAGCAGCCACCATTTTACTAGAAGCAAAATGAAACTGGAATCATAGCAAGCACCAACATCTGTCATCTTTAAACCTACTTATCAGAAGGCAATAGTGGAGACTTTATCAGAAATCAATACAAACAGTGTGTCATCCGCCTGGATACAGGAGCACTTATATGCATGCCAAAACCCATACTTTACTTTCCATTGAGGTTAGCTTGGGGTCTATCAGTATATACCACAGTAATATTTATATTTTGAATTCCTCAGAATTTGTTGCATTGCCTTACAAACAGTAGCAACAAGCTAAATTTTCTATAAACTCTTGAGTATAATAGTCTCATTCTCTAGTATAATGAGCATACACTCTCCAGAAATAATAATTTACTCTTCCTGAAGCAGGTAGAGAAATGGGGAGGGGGGGCAGGTCAGGGTGTGTATCTTCTCCTCTGTGTCAGTCCACAACCACCAGCTACTATGTTACTTCACAAAACAGATTCCCCAACAGATCGACAAAGTCCAATTCTAGACTAGTGCTGATAGTTCAGGTGGCATTGTAGATGGTATAGAAAACAACCACAAAACTGAAAGCTAGAGACACTCTCCCACATAATAGGACCCCATGCCGGGAAGCTGCAGCTAGGTATGCCAAAATTAGAACACATATTATATAACAAGGATGATTAACTACTGGAATAAACTACCTAGGGAGTCTGTGGATCCTCTTGATATCTTTTAATTATGACTAGTTTTGTTTCTTAAGATTGATACAGTCAAAACCAAAGCTCTAGGTCTCAATACAAGGTTGCTAGGCAAAACGTAAAAGAAAATGCTATACAAGAGGTCCAAAGAGTTAGTGCTCTTCCCTGGCCTAAAAATTTACGGAAGTGTTAAGTATGGCAGAGAGAGAGATCAGCTAACATTAACTTACTGGGTTCTTCATTTCATCTACCACCCCGCAAAACAAAAATCAAGGATGGAGTTGATTTTTGAAAAGCAACCTATCATGACAGATCAAAAATGCAAGAAAATAATGGGGGCAAGGAAAAAAAAAGAGAGAGATGTATTATGGCACAGATCAGATATCCCTCATGGCAAAAGAAAGAAGAGAAAGGGCAGAACAGTAATTTCACATCAAACTGTCAAGCTATCAGCCTCAAGGACAGAGGTGGCCGTAATGCAGCAACCTTACAGAGATTTTTTCATAAGATGGGTGAGGCGCAAGCCAGGGAGAAAAAGGCTGTGTGTTGCAGCAGCAGACCTCCTTCTCATGGCCTCTCCTCAAAGAGCTTATACAAGCAGGTGAACTCATCTACTTATGCACAAGGACATTATGTTTTCCCATTTTAAGAGAGTAAGTGCTTAGAGGCTTTAGATCATGATTTTATTGCTAGTTGAGTTCTGCTCACATTAAAGAGTTCCCTACCTAGAATTCTTGTGTTCCTTGGAATCACTTGCTTTTGCTTTCTCCTTTACTCTAGGCAACAAGTCTAAGAGATTTTTTCCTGTGGAGGCAAAGCTAGAACACTCTTTAACAGCAAATGATCAAATACCGTTGAAGTAGCCTCCACCCCATAGCTACAGTCATCATTACACAGCAGACAATCTGTGCTGAAATTCCTAAATGCAGAAAGGATTAGAGTCCATGTGATTCAGAGCAATTTATTTGGTTAATTTTGTTACCATGTCCCCATTAACAGTGTACAAGCAGGTTTGGGGAACTTTTTACTGCTTCCGAAGTAGTTGCTAAATAACAACAATTAATAATACTGAATTTAAAACTCAGAGAGGATACTGTTGCAAGTATTTGATGTGAACTTTGAACTGAGCTGGCAACATACAGCTCCTTTTCCTCACAGGCCAGTTTCCAAGGAGAGGCAATACTCACGAACTTGGCCTCTGACTGATCAAGCAGCTTTAAATAAACTATGTCACTTTTCTCCAATAGATTTTTCATCATTATACTACAACAAATTAAAACCTTCTTTCAGCCCTGGAGGCACATGGAAAATAGAGTAAGAATCTCCGAGTCTTTGAAACACGCCCAGCCTTGTACATGGTGAGAAGAAGCTACAAGGAAATAAAGTAGGAAGGATCATCCAGTACAGGCAGGACTGCATCAGAGCTAAGTAGCATTCAGGAGGGCTTTCTTCCCTGGATCCTAGTGCCTTCTAGGTATTTTTTCAAGTCCTTCCTCATCCCAGTCCCTACAGACTGCAGAAAGTGCTCCTTGCAGCATGCCAGCTTTCCCTCCTAGCATACCAATGAGCACCAGGAGTCAGCTGACCGATGCTCATTTGTTCCTCACCACAAGACAGCAGCTAGGGAAAGTGCAGCTCTCACACTATTCTTAATACAGCCCCCAGGGAGAAGGGAAAGGGGAAGTTAGAATCAGAACAGGGTCTATGGTGCAGAGTCTCGAACACATCTTTGTGCTGGGGGAAGTATTGCCTATGACTGAAACAAAGGAGACCAGACTCCTTACGCAGGGTTTCCCTCCCCTCTCCCACTCATCCTCTACGACTCTAAGTAGGTCACTTCCTTTCTCTTTAGCACAGTTTCCTCATCTCTTCGGTACAGACACTAACTTCTGCCAGTACTAAGATGTGATCAGATCATAAGCATTAAAGCTTATAGAGCTCAGAGAGACACTTGATGAGAGCTGTTTGAGACAAAAATCCACGTTAATCACCTTAACACAGCAGTAATACTACTTGGATTTTGAGTGATGGGTTGCAATTCCTGTGCGCCCCATACACATCTCAAGTCAAGAGAACTAAACACAGCACCAGCATGGACATCTGGGTCGCTGAGTTTACTAAGAGAGATTCATATAACCCCTTCCATAAACATATCAACATGGAGCCATTTCAGGTCTCTGAATCTAGAATGCCCTGAATCTGAACAGAAATTACACCAAGACCCTGCTTAGGTTTACAGGATGGAGATCAAATTCAACTTCAAAATGATGAGACCACCTCACATTGACACATCTGCACTTGGGCACTTCAGATTTATAATGCAGTTATTCATAAACATATGAAAGGTATGCAGACACTACTTCAGCTGACGGACAACTATCCTTTGCTAGCACAAGAAAAAAACAGGCAAACATAAAGAAAACAATTCTTAAACACATGTCTGTGTCTTAGTTTCTCTGTCAGTCTGAAATGTTGAGCCAAGGTATCCAGGATCTTTTTCTATTAACTGTTCTGCTTATGACAAAGCATCCTTTTCTTTGCAATGTAAGTCCAGTTGTTCTTAAGTTGGCTAATGTTCCAGCTAAATAGGGCTCCTGCTATAAAAACACATGCTGCTACTGTCCACACTTTACAGCTTCAAAAGTCATTCAACATCCACTCAGTCTTTCTTGTTTGGAAGGTCAATACCAAATCATAGAAACATCAGTATTTTCTCATCTTTGTTCAGAATTTGGTGATTCACCACTACCTGAATCTTACGTCTCTGCTCTCTGTGCAGCTGGAGCAATGAGGTTTTGACCTAAGGTGAAAACATTGTCTGCTCTAACAGTCAACATCCAAGAAGCACAAGAGCCCAAGTATCAAAACAAGCATGAAAATAGCAGGATATTTCACTTCCTTGAAGTAGCTAAAATAAAAGAGGCAAAAATGATCAGTCAGTGGGTACACAGACTCAAGAAGCAAGTCTGCAGCAAGAAGCAAAGTCTGTAACAGTACCTGGATCACTAGGGACCCCAACCAGACACAGGTATGTCTGTAACACAGCTTGAGCTGGGGCAGGGACCAACGGCCCTGTGCTGAGCTGAAATGAGGCTCCTGGGCCCATGAGCAGAAGGTGTGGGGGAGATCCCAGATGAGGCCGGTCATAGCCATTAAAGCCTATTAGTGCCCTGATGGCCCTAACAAATGAGTTCCTCCTCAAAAGCTCCAGAGTTAAAGCCCCACTAATGGCAATGATTCTAGTGTCTTGTATGGGATCACTGCATCTGATAGGGGAATCCCATGTGTGAGTGAAATTAATGCCTCTGGATCCCTTTCTGCCTGATGTTCCAGCACGTCTCAAGGGACCCACCATGTCAATAACTGACTAGGTCTTTTCTAGATTTTCTACGACCTGAGAAAGTACAAAAATTTTAGATATATATTTTCTATCCAACCAGGAGTCAGAAGACTACTCTGTCCTTGCAATTTAATAGGCATATTGAAAGATCTCACTGTTCTGCAGTTCTGTCCCTCACAAGAAGTTTGGGAAAATACTTGTGGGTTGGGAAATGGCATTTGAATCACCCTTTCCACTGCTGTTCAGTTCCATAAGGAACAAACCCATGCAGCACTGACAGTGCAGCCTGGCTGCAGGGACTGTGAGGGTTCATTACAGGTGACAAAGTCCCACTGTGCAGCAGTGATGCCCTCCAGAGCCTTGGGTGGATATCAGAGAGAAATCCAGCCAGAAGCTGCCATTAAACATAAGTTTCTGTCTGTAGAGATGACTACACTGGAGAGATGGGGTAACACCAAGGGGATCAAAAAAAATGACAGAGCAGTTAAAAGGAAAAGGAAAATCTGTGCTCAGAACACATCACCAGCAGAGCAGTGCTATGTCTTTTAAACATTTTATTTTGCTTTTTCTTTTCTTTTCCATTTAACGGCCAGGAACAGTTAGTTCCCAGAACCTGAACCACCAGCAGTAACCAGACAAATAAAAACATTTTATGGGAGAACTAGTGCCCCAGCTGTTCTCAATTCTTTCACAAGCTGTGTAAGAGTAAGTTTGTGTTTGGCTTACCCAAAGCATTTTCTCTCCTTTCAGACAGTAATTTATGAAGAGAACATATCTGAGGAAATACTTGAGCTGAAATACTTAATTCTCCCAGCTGCCCATCGTTATGTCCAAATCTGCTTTACTAACAAGACTGGATGTTCTGGTGAACTGAGTAGGTTGAACAAAATTTGAACCTGTGAGTTTACACTCTTAGTGTCCCCAGATCATACACCACCTGCATCCAGCCTTGGCAGAGTCCTGCTTCCACAGCTGCATCTGGGGCCATTGCCCTGTGGGCCCAGACAGCAACTTTCTCCTCAAGAGCAGCTCTCTCCTATCACCCCTCATGGCACCGGTCATTTTCCCCCCACACACAGAAAAAGGTCATTTTGCCAGTGCTATTTCTGCCCCAACTGTCATGTTAGTTTTCTCTCCTCAGGCCAAAGAAGGCAGGACACTGCCTGTGAGAGGGGTTGCATGGTCCAGGCCCTTGGGAGAGGAATGGCAGCTTTACAGGCCTCATATTGCTGCAGAGCTGTGACTGAAGGCCTGGGGATGATGCACAGTGCAGCACCTCAACTGAGACAACCTTTTCTGCAAAAGGACCCCTCAGCTCTTGTCACACTTACAGTGGGGTTAACTCATCTGGAACTACCCCATCCTTTTCTCGGGTGGTACATACACCTCCTCATCTCCCTTTTCTCCCATCTGGTGAGGGCTTCTGGTTTTACCTTTCTACCTCTTCTCTCCCCCTACATTGTATGATGAACCTTTTCTACCATATCACTTGTTTCTTCAGCAGAGGTTCTGAGAAGTTGTTACATCTCCTTCAGCCATACTAAGTAGAGGATATGAAGGAAGATTAGATTGAAAGGCTTTTTAACTGAAGTGAAATTGGATACAAATCTGAGACCCTTCCCTCTGAAGCTCATAGCGATACAGGGGACAGGTACCCCTTTTGATCTGTGGGAGTTGCAGAATTCAGAAAAAAAATCAGTTTGCGTAGCAGGAGACCAAGCTACCTCTTCTTCCTAAACACAGAATAGTCAGCCATCACCTCCAGTCATTTTCCACCAGAAAGAAATGTAGACAGTGACACTCACAACAAGATGACCCTCTGAAAGTGGCGTTAAGAACCAAGGAAGCTGTAAGGGCTTGTAGATGTCACTGGGCAAGAGTGAAGGCAGCTTGTCCTGACGATGGATTGCTTGTAATTAGCCATACTAAAGACCTTAATCTTAAATGGTTTGATCTGCTCTGGGGATAAACTGAACCAGTATGCTCACACAGTTGAGTTAATCTCTTTATGCACTGGGATTTGTTATGACTGTCATTCACCTCTAAGACTTCTTAGTCCCATGCAAACAAATGTCAGTGAAGTGGGAAGGCTGACAACTATTCACTCTCAGGGCAGTCACTGAGCTCCTGCTGGGCTGGAGTGAATATGTAACACTGACCTGTCTCAAGAAATCCCTCTCATCCAGGTATGAGGCAGGAGACTTTGTTTCCTAGCTCTGTTTCAAGCCTGGTACCTGCTCTACAGCTTTCTGCTGTTTTCCTCACTATTTTCACAGCCCTCTCCACCATCACCCTGGCCAGCTGTGACTCAGGCTGGTCATTCTCCTCCACACTTGGAAAGCAGACACCCAGGAAAGCGGTCAGTCTCCTTGGTGCTTTATGAGCAACCTGTGAGGAGGTCCAGAGAAAAGTGCAACCAAGTGCTGTAGTGAACAATGGCAGTCAGGCTGCTCCAGGTGGATGACCCTGAGTAGAGTGGGTACTTGCCAGGCCAAAGCCCTTGGCTAGGGGATGTGCGCTTT
>NW_010534342.1:0-282 GCF_000687285.1 Phaethon lepturus | reverse complement strand
CCTGGGGTCAGCACGCTGGAGACATTGCCTTAGGGGAGCTGCAGTCCCCAGAGCTGCCCTCACTGTCCCAACTGCCCCAGCTGCGCAGGGAGCTTTTCTCCAGGCAGACCTGGAGTCACAGATGACCACCATGTCTTCTGTTTTCTCACAGTCCATGGAGCTTCTTGCATCATGAGCAGAGTTGGAGGTGCGGCTCACAGCCTGGTTCCTCAATATCTCCCAGGGCAGGATCTTCACTCCCCACAGACTCCTCAGCCAGAGCTGTGCCGAGGTGGGTCTCTG
>NW_010534341.1:5781-11381 GCF_000687285.1 Phaethon lepturus | reverse complement strand
GCTCCATGAAATGCTCTTTGCAATTGTCCTTTTCTCATCCCCCTGCCTTCTCGAACTGCTCCCGCTCTTGAAATTTGAGATCGCCCAATTTAAATACTTCTCCAACCCCCCACGGTTTATAACAAAAATGTGGCTATTGGAGCTAACAGATACAAAGGTATGTAATAAATATGCTGGTGCATGAACAGCTCCCCGACTCGCAGGCTATTAGCACAATTTCACAGTAGTTGGAAAGGTTTATTGTTGGCGTAATCCATCGTCCTATACAAAAGCGGGCAAAATGAAGTTTCCTACAGCAAAGGCATTCCTTTGAAAGCTCGTTTTCCTGAGCTCTGTTTATGATGCGGGGGATTTTATTTTCCCTCTATTTTTCTTCCCTGATTCAAGAACTATTCTGAAATAATTGTTGAAAACAGGCATTTTTAAAAAACAAACCCTACCATCTCACAGCTTCACCCATTTCTCCATTGATAACAGTATTAATTTATCATCTCACCAAGCCATCTGCCGATGGGCAAAGCTCTCCCAGAGCCTCATCTCAACTGAATGTGTTTAGAATTAAAGAATTAACCATCCTGTAGCATCTGCCGTCTCCCTCACAACTGCCTGACCTCTCATCTCACCCGGCAGACTGTGTTTTCTCTGTAAAACTTGATTCCTTCAACCATCGCATTGCTCCTTCCGTGTCCTACACCTAACACATTTAAACAAACACATATAATAGGGCACCAGTGGTTTGTGAGCCGACAGAGAGCTGCCAAGGAAGCGTGCGGCACGCTTAACCACCCTGGCAAGCGTGCGTGAGCTCGGGCGAACTCACAGCAAATGCTCCGTGAAAGAGCTGCTGAAGATATTTTGTATTAATTCAACTTCATTGATTCAGCCTAACGGACACAACCAGCTAAAACTGCCTTTCCTTTCACTTGCGTTTCTCATCTCTCACTTCATCCTATGTACTGGGCTATGTCCCTCAATTCGTAATGCATCTAACGTCAGAAAATTACAGAGTTGCATTATTTTAAGTGGTTGGGTTTGGTATTTATGCAAAAATACCACATTGCAGAAATGTTCGTATGATGTCTATTTTTTTTTTAACTTGGAGAAAAAGAAAATGCCACAAACTTTTGCACGTGTTGCAAGGCATGGTGTGAGGCTCAGGCAGCAAAAGGTGAGCAGACAGTGGAGCTGGGCAGCAGCTTCCTGCCCAGGCAGAGGGCTGGTTGGTTTTCTGATAGCCAAACCTACAGTAATTTTTAATTAAAATTTTTTTCTAATGATCTGAAGTTGTCTTAGCAGCACAGGTGAAGGCACAAGAACGTGGGCCTTAGGGATGACCTTCACCCCGATGGTTAAAAGTGACGCAGCCATGCCACGTTCCTTGCCTGCGCATTTGCTTCCAGTTATTTTCTTGCAAAAACGATAAAAGCAAAAAAGTTGTCAGTGATCAGAGATGCCCTGTCACAGAGCCACGCAACAGGCAGAGCATGGCATGAAGTCTGCAAACCACATGCAAAGGAATTGATGACAGATGGAGCAGGGATATTGCATGAAGCGGCAGCGCTGGGCGCGCGCCAGAGCCTGCCAGGCTGGAGCCGGGAGCCGAAGGAGGACTGCGACTGCTGCGGGTGGGTGGTCAGGCAAACCCAGGGACACCGGTTACTCAAGCAAGGGCTCAGGCTCCCCCGGCGTTTTGAGGTCAGACCGCACAACCCATCTCTGCGTGGCCCCGGACGGGGACTCTCAGGCTGGAGGGATCCGATGGTAGTGCCGGTCCTCCGCCGGCGGGGATGGATGGGCTCATCCCAGCGGGCGCCGGAGCAGGATGCCCTTTGCTCTGGCAGATGCATCAGCCCCCCGGTCCTGCACACACCCGTGAGGCGTGTGGGCTGCCCCGAGAAACAGCAAAACCCCAGCTCCAAGAAACTCAGGAGAAGGGCGAATCGGTCCTCTTTTCTCACTGATTTTTGTGACAGTGTGAAGAGCTCCCAAAACGCTGAAGCCCTGCTTCCCATTCCTTCTGCTTTCCCTCTGCTCCAAATGATGTTGCAAGTGAAATTCCACATCTGGGTCCTGCAAACCTCTGTCCTCTCCGCTCCATCGTGGGCCGTTGTAAATCAGAGCCTTGGTGTTAGTTCTTTTGATTAAATTCACTCCTGATATTTGCCAGATTATTGGCACTAATGTAATTCTATTGGAACAGAGGCTCTGCAGGATTTTATAGCCCGGCTGTAAAACAGCTCTGCACTTCGGGGAAAGGATTTACACACTTTTTGATGAAAAGATGACAAATTATATGCGTTACGAATGCACTTGTGCTGAGGCTGCCAGTGTAAAGCCCTCGTGGAGGGGCAGGATTTGGCACCTGGAGAGGTCACATTCATTAGGACTCAGTGTTTTGGTAAAAAACGGGTTCGCCTGCCTCGCCCGCCGCTGTTGCGACCCCACGCCTGCGCCGAGCCTGGCAGGCTTTTCCACCTGCGTTGGAGGATTATTTAATGGCTTGGGCAGAAAAAACCCCAAATGCACTCTCAACCTACCTGCCCATCCTGGCTTGTACCCGCAAAGGCTCAAGGCTGACATTTGCTTTTTGGAGACGGTTTGGGTTCAAGCAGAGAGGGTGAGTGCCGTCCCCACGGGCTCAGCCTCCAGCCCTCCGTGGGTGCAGATGCAGGTTTTCTTCCCAGCCAGCTGCAGGCGCTGGGAGGGGACGGACACACGACTAATGCCGCTGAGCCCCTTTGGCTCCGGGTGCTGCCTGGAGAGCGGGGACAGGGACAGTGGGACGAGTCCCCCGTCTCTCTCCACTGACTATAGAGGGAGCTGCGTGACCAGCTTAGAGCAGGGAGCTCCTTTCCACAAGACTGAGGCCGGGGGAGATGAAACCTCTTCTTGCTGCCTTGAGCCCCACTGAGAAGCTGGGGTGCAGGAGGCCACCGGGGTAAAACCCACGGTAGACAGCGGAGGCTGAGGACGGGCTCGCTGCCGCCAGCGTACTGATGTCCCACTGTTGGAGTCCCACGGGCCATGTCCTCATGTAGGATGGGAAGATCAGCCTGTCCATGGTGCATCTCTGCAGGTTTCAGCTGTGGTCAGCATCCCTCCAGCCTCGGAGATGTCCCCTGCCATCACAGTCCCCAATCCACAGCTAGGCGGGGTCTAGGCAAGCTCACAGCTAACACATCCCAAAGACATAGGGATGGCCTGGCTGAAAGCCCTAAACCAAGGCTCCCTGGGGCAGCAGGGCCACCAGTGGTGGCTTCTGGCAGGCTCCCATCCACAGCCTTTCCCTGTCTGTAGTGAGTACCACCTCCCACAGGCTCCTTCCCAGCGCTGCAAGGACCCCATCACTGCTGGGCATCAGTGCAAGAGACCTACCCTTGGTGTCCACCTTGGGAGGACGTGAAGTACGTCCTTGAGAGAGATGCTCCTGTCACCAGAGCAACCTCATTTTGATGCCCATCTCTAGTCCAGCTCATTTGTGATTTCACAAGGCAAAGTCCAAGGCAATACTTTCTATGAATTCCCACCAGGGAGTTGTCCTTAATTATCAAACTTCCTTCCTTTTCTCCTTTTCTTCCTCTTTGAAGACCAGCTGGAGCTACTGTTTAGATGAGAGATGAGCCAGCTCGTAGTGCTGGCAGGGCTTGGATCGAGTTCTTGTATCAAGGCTTGGTCACCTCTGAGAAATCACATCACTGGAGAAAGTCCAGACTTTCAAGGCATTGATCTGCCAAACACAGACTTTGTTTTCTCCATAGGGTAGGCTCTTCCACTCTGTGAGGAGAATTTTCTAGCTGTATTTCTATACTGCATTTGTTAGTGGCTATGCCTCAGTCACCCCCTTCCCCAAGGCCCCATAATTCTTTATATCGCTATTATTCCAAGTGCTGAGCACTGATTTACGGTTTCTACATCTAAAACTTGTCATCGGCACCCCCCAGGCACACACAAACCAGTCGGAAAATGTTTATAGAAATGCAGTTTTAAGCTGTCCCACGCACACGGGTCGCTGCCTGGAAGTGTCTTGGGGAGGCACAGGAGGCTTGAGTGCCACTGCCACCAAGTGCCACCACTTCCACGGCACCTCCAGGACCCCAGGCAGAGCTGCACCATTCACCCGCTTGGGCTGGAAGGGTCCCAAAGCAAAGGAGGGACATATCATTACAGAAACTCTTAAACGGTTTTGAGTTTGTAGTGAGAAAACATGGAAAAGAAGTGATTTTTTTTTTTAAATGAAGATTTGAGCTCAACGCAAGACGTCTACCTGGCCATGCCAGCTTTTAAACATCCACAATTTTAATGACATATGAGCAGCTATGTCAAATTAAGCAGCTGCTTCTGTGCAAGCTGGAGCAGGAAGAGTTTGCTGTGTTGCAGCAGTGGAATATTTTCCTGTGGCAAACCCAGAGATTGAGACACTTTCTAATTGTTTCAAGCCAGATGGGGCTCCATGTGCCAGCCTTCATCCTGCTCTCCCTTCCACGCGTGCCTTCCAGTTCCAGGGACTTTCTAATTAAGTCTGATCTACGTGAGCCATCAGCAGGGAACAAACCAAACGTCGGAGCCATGCACAGCCCTTTCCCCAGCCCAGGGCAGCTCCACCACCTCCTCGCAGCCCATGGGGAGGGCTGGGGCACGCATGGAGGGACCACTGGGGCACGCATGGAGGAACCACCGAGATCTATCACGGGCCAGTTTCGTGTTTGTAGCCACTGGTGATCTGAAGCGGTCATACTTTTTGCTCCTCTGTGTATCTGCCCCTGGAAGTGCTCCAGTGGTGGGGTGGGTTCTCCATTTTGATGCGAATTAACTAGGATGAGGGTAAAATCATTCTGGTTCTGGTCTTGCCACAAACTCGTCGCTGACTTTCTCTTCTCTCTGGCTGACAATCAGGGCCACCACCCACAATACAGCAGCGTTTAAACAGATACTTGCTTTCAGTGGAGTATGTTTTAGGCAGTCTGGGAATCAAAAACTGGATGCTGGGAGAGAGCACAGAGGACTGGTGGGAGACACTCCCCGCCCCGGGAGCTGGCAGAGCACCAAGGGGCATTGTCATGGCTGACTTTCTCTTCTCTCTGGCTGACAATCAGGGCCACCACCCACAATACAGCAGCGTTTAAACAGATACTTGCTTTCAGTGGAGTATGTTTTAGGCAGTCTGGGAATCAAAAACTGGATGCTGGGAGAGAGCACAGAGGACTGGTGGGAGACACTCCCCGCCCCGGGAGCTGGCAGAGCACCAAGGGGCATTGTCATGGGCAAGGAGGTTCTGTCATCCACACCCCAGATGAAGCGCACATGCTGGGGGTCTCTGGTCTGCTGTCTCCAAAAGTTGGCTTAGAAGGTCATTAGCAAAAAAAAAAAGAAAAAAAAAAGAAAATAAAATAAAAAAAAAGAAAAAAAAAGAAAACTAAGAAAAAAGAAAATTAAAAAGAAGAGAGGGAAAAAAGAGGAAAGAGAAAGAGGTTTGCCTGTTGATGAGATCAGAGCAAAATCACCTCCATGCCAAAAAATTCCCTTAAGCCGCAGCTGTCTTCAAGCTCCAGGGAAGTCAATAATTTCACATGTTGCTCCCACCCAGGCGCATTTTGCTGCAA
>NW_010534341.1:0-5747 GCF_000687285.1 Phaethon lepturus | reverse complement strand
CCTCGGTGCCGCTGGGCTGGGCAGACGCTGTGCCCCCCAGCCCCGCGGCAGTGCCGAGGGAGGGGGCTGCTCCTTAGCCTGGGCCCCCCGTTCTCTTCCAAAAAGCCACATCGGTGCTTCCAGAGCCCTTTTTGGCAAAGCTCCCCTCTCTTCTAGGAGCGTCGTTTGGACTTTGCTGATCGGTGGAGGCTGACTCGGATTTAAAGGCAAATTTGAAACAGAGCGGGTTTAGAGAAGCGGAGGTGGGGAAGGGGCTTTTCAGGTATCTCCCCTTTTTGGCAAAGCTCCCCTCTCTTCTAGGAGCGTCGTTTGGACTTTGCTGATCGGTGGAGGCTGACTCGGATTTAAAGGCAAATTTGAAACAGAGCGGGTTTAGAGAAGCGGAGGTGGGGAAGGGGCTTTTCAGGTATCTCCAAACGGTCCTCCCGCCGTCCCCGGCCCAGCCGAGAGCACCCACTCCCGACGGAGACGTGACGCCCCACGCGCCGCGCTCCCACGGGCGCCCACCCACAGCTGCACCCGCCGGTTGCTTCTACCACCCCAATGAGCAAAAGCGGGACCCAAAGTAGCACCTCCCAGGAGAGGGACACCAAGCGAGACGCACCTCGCCGGTGGGAGACCTTCATGGCACAGGAGGGAGGAACAGCCCCGTGAATGGCTGAGCCGAAGCAGCGTGCAAAGAGCCTTCGGAGAGGGTAAAAGCTGTGGCAGAAGCTGCCAGCGCTGTGCGGGGCTCGCAGAGGTTGGGGCGAGATGCTGCAGGGGACCAAGACGTGCGATGGAGGAGGCTCAGCCAAAGGGTCTCCGATCTCCGTTGCAGCCCAGAAACCTCTCCCCCAGCACCTTCAGAGGGGAGATGTCGCTCCCGCCTGAGTCCCGAATCCATCTTAGACATTTGGATGATCTAGATTATTAGGGAAATTGAGACACTGTTGATTCCCTGTCAGAAGCTCTGCATTTCTGAAAAATCCCATCCTTGCAATGATGGTGCTTGAAAGGAGTTTTATTGGCTAAATTTGGGGCCGACCACCTTCAAAACTGTGGTTTGGGTTTGGTTTTTCAGCAGAAATACATCCATAAGCAATCCTGAAGGGCACGTTTGGACTGTGGTTTTTCAGAAGTGGCAGGGTGCGACACAATAGCGGGGAATTTGCACCCTATTAAAGAAAAACCAGACTAAAACCCAGTTCTCCATCACAAGTCTCAGACTAAGAACAGAAGTTGCTAAATTCATTTGTGTAACCAGACCTTTGCATATCTCCGAGACAGAGGAAAGGAAAGGAATTAGTTTGCCTTCTCCATAAATATTTTCAAGCTGTTGGGATAATTTCCTGCTTCAGATCAGTTCTTGAGAGTGAAAAATCCTCCAGACTCTCAGGTCTTGAACATTAAAACAAAGTTCCGGCCCACTCACCAGCGTGCCCTGTTCTGATTTTAGGCATACAAAGACAAAAAAAAGAGTTTTTTTCTCATAGAAAAAGATGTATTTTCCAGCTAGAAGTACATTTCTCACAGCATGACAAATCAGTGGCCTGGATTTGTGCCCCAGGAGCTCTCATCGCAATTTTTTCGCGGGCACTTGGGGCGTTAGAGGGGCTCTCCCCACCGTGGACGTGTCTGATAAGGGCTGTGCACACTGAAGGGATCCCCCCGGGCTGAGCTTTTTTAGGGTTTCTCTCTCATCTGCCCAACTGCCTCATGTCACGAAGCTTGGGGGAACCTCATTAGCTCTGAGACTTTTGCTACGCTGCCAGATTTGATTGCAATATTATTAGTGGGAGAATATGCTGTAGGAACCTCATTTCCTCAGGAGCCTGGCTAAAAATGCATCAGGAGGAGAAAATATTGGCCTTTTTTTTTTCCCCCTCAATAAAAGTATTTTCCAGCCCACTGTTTCTCATGCAATGTCTCCCACGAGAGCAGGCTGAGCCTTATTTTGCTGTAGAGCCGTGGGGACACCGTGCTCAGGGACGGTGCCCCGCTCAGCTGCTCTCTGCCCGGCCAGAGCCGCCCCCGGGGGTCTTCGACCAGACTTGACGTTTTTCGATGGAAAAGTAAAAGGGGTGACGTCGCCCATGACAAAACCCAGGTCCTGCTGGCAAAGCGGGGAGAAGGAAGCACCGATGCTTCATCCCTGGGTGCCTCAGCATCCCCACCCCTCTCCCCGGCAGCTTCTCCCGAACGCTGGAGCTCTGAGACGACCGGGGAATTTTTAACCATTTTTTAACAAGAGGATTTTTGAGCATTTTGGAAAGTGCTGCCATAATTGTCTTATTGTCTGTATCACTAATGCCTGCCCTTAGTGCGCCTGCCCAAAAAGTGAATTTATTACTGTGGTTCAAAGGCCCCTCCGGATTAGCGGCGACTCTTGCTCAGTGGAGGTATTGTGGGCCCCGGCTGTTACTTGTTACGGAGAAGACAAAGACAAGGTCTAATCTGTGAAATTTGGCCCAAACCGCAGGGTGCCAAAGCCCTTGGCTTCCCCAAGTGCCAGTTCAGGAGGAGGAAATGGGAGAGCCCTGAGAAGCGGCGCAGGAGGAGGGACACTGTGACACGCCAAGAGATTATTTGGCTTTGCCTGATAAAAGGGGGAATTCATTTTCTGCTGGCAAGAAACCTTTAAATCTCCAAGAGAATGTGCTGAGGGACATTGTGCATGAACATGATCCTTGGGAGAACTAAATCCAGTTCACAATATCGCAGACAAGCTGACGATCTCATTGCAAAGCAGTTAACATTTAATATTTAAAGCCATTATTAGTATTCAGAGTTAACACAGAGACGTTTCAACCTCTGCTTCTGGTTAGCAAACTAGCTGGGGCCAGCCTGGGTGGGTACACATCAAATACCACAGTTTCTCTTCCCCGTGCCACGAATCTGTGGGATTTGCAGGACGTGCCTCCCGTGGTGGAGCTGCTCTGCAGGATCCTGTCCCTGGAGCCGGCACAGACCTCTCCGCACTACTCAGGTGTACAGATACCAGCTCGTAACTCTCCTCACCGACGGGCAAACAGGCAGGGTGGCTCTCCAAAGGCAGGAGCACCGCTTGGTTTGAATTGTTTCTCCAAAGACAGGAGCCAACGCAAACCTGCCCAGGAAAGCCTGCCCAGGCCGGGTCTCTGCGCCAGCTTCAAGGCTGGGGTCACCTCCGAGGTGGGTTAGAGGACGGGGGACAACTGGACTGACCCCAGCAGTTTCCCACCCCGCGCGTTTCCTGGCCAGACGCGTTCACTGGAAGCGGGATTTAAAGTACTCGAGTTACCAAGGACAGTAGATCAGGAAAAAAATAACCACAACTACAAAAAAAGCTTGCCTAAGTAATAATAGCTGAACCACACCTCTAAATGCTAAAACATAAAACTAAGTGAAATACGTTTACTGCGTCAGGATGACATGGGCTGCGTTATTGAAGCAACAGGCAAATTTAAGCTGAGTTGTTTTGACATTTTGCTGTTGAAAATCTTGTCAGAATCAAAGCGTCCACAGACAAAGCTGGGTTTTGGTGCATTTTTTTTCCAGTAGAAAGCTTCTGTAGGTACATTTTTTACTCTAGTTGGAGTCTTTGGAGGAAAGAAAGCAAGCAACCAAAGGGAGGCAATTTTGGCCATCATTCTGGAAAAGCATTTAAGAGCATGGTTAAATATAAATGTGTACCTAAGGCACGTTGGCTATGTTGGACTTAAATTCACACTTAAAACTGAGCGTGATTTCCTGAGGAAGGTTCTTTCTCCATACAGGAACCTTCATCAATGACTATTGGAAATGCGGTTGGTTTTTTCCGGCTGAATGCAGTGCTGGTTTACTGCACGGCGTGAGGTAAAGCGGTCACACTTTGGGCTTTTAAATCTGGAAGCCCTGCGACCTGTGCTATCCCTGCAGAGCGAGTGGGACAAGAGGGAATCTGGACACCCCGTGAAATCAAGCCTTTTTCTGTTGTTCCGTCAAATGGCTTTTTCATCATTCTGAACCCCCCACCAAAGAAACAGCTTCCCCGAAAACAGGAAGATGCTAATTCCCCAAAAATGCAGGTCCTTTCAGGTGCCTTCTCAGAAAAGGTCACACTTGAAGAGAGCTAAGCCTGGAGGTTTCTCCCTCTGTTTACCTTTCAACACACGTGTGTGGGGGAAGATTAGCAGCTGGGAATGCCTTCGACCAGAATTCAGGGGTGGAAAAATATTTGCATTTTTGTCATGTTATTTGTCAACCTTCGGTGGGCCGGAGACATCCCAGCAAGTTCAACCACTTTTCCAGGGCATTTTGCGTCCTTTCATGCATGGCCCTAAGATTTGCTTTCAGGTATTTTTTTTTAGTCCCAAACCAGCCAAATCTCAGCCGGAGCAGAGAAAGGCACCGTGGCCTGTGCTCGAGCGGGCGGTGGTCTGTCTCAGCAGCTTCGTGCATATAATAGTGGCTTGTCTTGGAAGCTTCAGACTTATATATAAAGATATAAAGAGATATAAAACTCCACAACAGACAGCTTTGCAACGGCGTGCCCTCAGGGGAAATCTCTTCCTAACTGCAGGCAGTTAGTAGCTGGCTTGGAGCGCTTATATCCGTATATATATTAATCCCAGCTAATGTAACTACAGATGTTCTCATTCATAGGCCGATCTAATCCTGTTGGGCCTTTGCCATGGTGTCTCGTAGCATGAGTTCTACGAGTTAATTACGCGCAGCGCAAAGGAGCATTTCCTTTTATCATTGAAAAAGGTTGCCTTTTAAACGCCTTGAATGTCCCTTTGTTCCTGTATTTTAAGGACCAGTGAAGAGGAGCACCTGTCTGACCTCCTCCGCGCTGTGCGTTACTTGGCATCCCTCCATCGTCTCTTGGCAAGGCATTCCTAATCTTTTCCGTCGCCCTCAGATGGGTGCCTCTCCGTGCCTTTCACTCCGGTTTCCCAGCTGAGGATGTACTATTGATTTCTATGGTGTCATGATATTATACTCAGCGTTACTCTCTACCCCTTTCATAATACAACCCACCATCTCGTTGCTCTTCCGCGCTCCGCTGCAATCAGCCAGATGTTTCATTGACTCCTAGATCTTTTCCTGGAGTGGCTGCAGTTAATTGGGACCCTTCAGCGTGTACGAGCCATCCTGTTCCCTCCTTCCAATTACGCCTCCTTCCGCGCGCTGGTTTTTGTCTGCTATCCCCTCACCCGTCCGGCCAGCGTGGGTCGGTCTCACAGGAGACCCACATGGTGTCCTCCCGGCTGGACTAGCCAAGCTGAAGGCGGTCACCTAGAAATGCTGTTAGCTCCCTGCTTTCCAGGTCACGCTACCCTCACCCACCATGAAAACCTCACCATATGCTCCCGCTCTTCATTTTCTCTTCCATAGCCAGATTTTTAGGCACAAAATAACTCTGGTCATCTCTGCCACAGACACTAATTGAAGATTTCTCTTAAAGACCTTCTGGGAGAACTAAATCATGACGGTTATTTTCCTTCCCCCTGATGCTGAAGACGTGCTGTCTTCTTGCACCAACGTCATTCCTGTTTGCTCCTCTCCCAGCTCACTCACTGCACCATTGCATCCTCCTCTGTGGAGTGATTCTTTTAAGCAAGGCATGAGGATAGAGAGGATAACTCAGCTGTTATCCCCCTTATTATCTCCAGTGATGGCCCAGGCACCCTCCTTTCCCGGATTTCTCAGTGAGGATTTCTCAGCTCTGCTGCCCCATGGTCTCTGCTCTGCTCAGTGCAGGGGACTGCTGATATTATCACAGAATCACAGAATCATTAAGG
>NW_010534340.1:1318-4091 GCF_000687285.1 Phaethon lepturus | reverse complement strand
TTTTGTCGCCAAGGACTTGGACGTGGCGTTTGTTCTGCCGGGCCCGGCTCCTGCTGGTTTTGACTCCGTTTCTCCGTTTTTCTTTCCCCTCACGCTTGCCAGCGTCTTGGATGAAGGGTGGACCTGCGCGGATCTCCACCTCTCCCAGGCTGGGCTCGACCAGCAAGACCACAACACCAGGTAGGGACCTTGTGGGACACCCGGGGAGCGCAGACGAGGCTTTTCCAGGCGCCAGCAAATCCTGGAGCCTGGGTTTTTCTTGCATTCAGACCTCCAGGCAGAGGACAGCTGGGCGGGCTGTGGCTTCTCCCCGTGCGCGGGCTCCCGTGAAGGTCTGGGCAGCGTGAGGGTCCCTTGAGCTGGCCCTGCAGCTTTTCCCTAGCCCGCATTTGCTTCCCCCTCGCTTTTTCTCGCCCCTTTGCAGAAGGAAGATCTACGGACCGAACCTCATCGAGGTGCCAGTCAAGTCCTACGTGAGGCTGTTGGTGGAGGAGGTGTGCATCTACGGGCCGCGCTTCGAAAGACCAAGTGGTCCCAGGGCAGATCCTCCCTCTCTGGTGGGGAGGAGAGGACTCAAGGAGAAGCAGAGAAGGCAGAGCTGATACAGCTGAGGGGACCCGTTCTGCCTCTTAGCTCAGGCGAGGAGCATCCCCGGGTAGTCGCAGAGGTGGCCGGGCGTCCTCAGGAGTACCGACCGTGAGCAAAGCTGGGGAGGACGGAGGGTTTGTGAGAAGTCAGCTAGTCCAGCCCCAGGGAAGGGCCAGCTTCTCCTCCGCAGAAGTTCCTCAAGGAGCCTGGAGGTCTGACGATGGGCAGGAGGAAGCTCTCTCCCCCCCAAAACCTGCTCTTCCTCCTTGTTCCCTTCCAGGTGCTCAATCCCTTCTACATCTTCCAAGTCTTCAGCATTGTGCTGTGGGTCTGCGACGCCTATTACTACTATGCCGCCTGCATCTTCCTCATCTCCACCGTCTCCTTAGGGCTGTCCCTCTACGAGACGAGGAAGGTTGGTGGTGGGCTTATTTGGGCCAAGCAGCTCTAGTGGCATAGCCCGTTTTCCGCCGCTGTTTGACCTCCGTGCTGACGCTGAGCTCCTTCTGAGCCCAGCTGGGTGAGGACAACCCGTACTCTGGCGGTGGGGCAGGTTTCCTCCTCCTTCATCCGTGGTCCCGAGCCGTCGAGACGGGTTTTAGAGGTGCTTTGCTGTGCTTTTTGAGCTGCCCTTGGGTGGCTGCTAACTGCTCCTTCCCTTTCAGCAAAGTGCCACGCTGCAAAACATGGCCAAGATGTCGGTGGGTGTCCGAGTCCGTCGCCCCGGCGGAGGTGAGCGTGATGCCTGTGATGAGCGAGGGCTCCTGGCCTGAAGCGGATCGGGACGGTGCCGGGATAATGTGTCGAGCACGACCGTGCTTTTTTTTTTTTCTCCAGAGGAGATGGTGGTCAGCTCTGCGGACCTGGTGCCGGGCGATTGCATCAGCCTCCCCGCGGACGGGATGCTGGTCCCTTGCGACGCCGCGCTGCTGACGGGCGAGTGCATGGTCAACGAGAGCATGCTGACGGGTGCGAGCCCCGGCACCCAGCGGGCTGCGCGCCTCCGCCGGACCGGCTTTCGCTGGGGATTTACGGGGGGAGAGGGCAGACCTCATCTCTCAGTGGCCCTACGGCAGCCCCTTCCCATCCAGGCTGGTTGCATCCCGACTGCCCAGGGTGATAAAGCTCCCTCCACGATGTTCCTCACCGCAGGAGAGAGCGTGCCGGTGATGAAGACCCCTCTCCCGGTGGGCAGCCGGGCGGCCGGCACCGTCTATTCCCCGGAGGAGCACAGGCGGCACACCTTGTTCTGCGGGACGCAGGTCATCCAAGCCAAGTCCTACGTGGGCAGAGAAGTGCTGGCCGTGGTGACCCGCACGGGTAACGGCATTGAGGGGGGAACCAGCGTTAAGCCGCGTCCTTCAGAGCGGTGGCTTCGCGTGGGCTTACCTTCTGCCGCGCTCCCGCAGGGTTTTGCACGGCCAAGGGGGATCTCATCGGCTCCATCCTCTACGCCAAACCCGTGAGCTTCAAGTTCTACAAGGATGCTGTGAAGTTCGTCCTGTTCCTCGCCACCCTGGGTACGTCCGAGCGTGGAGGTCATGGCCGGGAGCAGCCAAACTCTTCTTAAATGGTTGAACCCACCCACCCTTCGTCTGCTTTGCTTTGTAACCGAGCCCGTTCTCGCCTCCGCGCAGCTTTTATCGGCACGCTGTACAGCATCCTCATCTTGGTTAAGAACCAGGTAGGGTTGTTGGAGCTGGTGGACCCTCAAGCGCAGGGTGGAGGCAAACGGGGATGCCCCGAACGATCCCGGGGGCTACCGGGATGCCCAGCCCCTCTTTCCTCCTTGCCTGCCAGGTCCCCGTGGGGCAAATCGTCATCCGTGCCCTCGACCTCATCACCGTCATCGTGCCTCCGGCTCTCCCAGCTGCGATGACGGTGGGCACCATCTACGCCCAGAACAGGCTGAAGAAGCAGGGCATCTTCTGCATCAGCCCTCCCCGTATCAACCTCTGCGGGAAGATCCGCCTGGTTTGCTTCGACAAGGCGAGGCTCGGGCAGCGCTGTGGGGCTGCGGTTCCCAGCCCGGGGCGGGGGGCTGGCCTGGACCCACCGTGCTCTCCCCACAGACGGGAACCCTGACGGAGGAAGGTCTGGATGTCTGGGGGGTGGTCCCGCTGGAGAAGAACCGCTTCATGCCCATCGTCCACGAGCCCCGCTGCCTGCCCGCCGGTCCCTTGCT
>NW_010534340.1:593-1231 GCF_000687285.1 Phaethon lepturus | reverse complement strand
CACGCCGTCTCGCTGCTGCGGGCGCAGCCCATCGGGGACCCCGTGGACCTCAAGATGGTGGAGTCCACCGGCTGGGTAAGACCAGCGGCGGGCAAAGGCTGTCAAGAGGGAGGTGGGACACGTCTTGCTCTGCCAGGAACGGAGGTGTTTTAAAACCATCCGTGGGGAGGACGGGGCTTGGGGCAGGGCTTTGCCATCTCGGCGTCTGCCTTGCTTTCAGCGCCTGGAGATGATGGAGGAGGAGGAAGGTGAGCTGCCCGCTTTCCAGCAGTTTGGGACGAAGGTCTTGGCTGTGATGAAACCTCCGCCCGAGGAAGAACAGCCGCGAGACAGGGTAGGTCCCGGGGACCAGCGTGGCTCAGGTTCCCCAGGTCGCTGGGTCTGTACCCCCAAAGGGTGGTCGTGCTTCACGGCCCCCGGAGGGGTTGTCCCTCCCTGAGAAGTTCCTGCCTGGCCCTGACAGCGGATCCTTCTCCTCCGCAGAAGCACCGGTCGCCCGTGGGGATCCTCCGGCGGTTCCCCTTCTCCTCCTCCTTGCAGAGGATGAGTGTGCTGGTGAAGCTGCCCGGCGAAGCCTCGGCCCACGTCTACGTCAAGGGCGCACCGGAGACGGTGGCCAGCCTCTGCGGGGAGGACTC
>NW_010534340.1:0-561 GCF_000687285.1 Phaethon lepturus | reverse complement strand
CTCCCTCATCCGTCTGCAGCCCGTCCCCACGGGGAATTCCCCGCGGTGACGCTGTGGGGCCGTTCCCGGAGGCACAGGGCTTTGCATTAGCCCCGGCCTTACGGGGGGGAAGAAGACGGGAGCCGGAAAACAGGGAAGGGGACTGGATGGAGCCCCGGCTCCCCTCGCTGGGTCTGCGCAGCCCGGGTTCCTTCGGGAGCGGTTTTGACCTCGCTTTTCTCCTCGCGGCTGGCAGTGCCCGCGGATTTCTCCCAGATGCTGCGACACTACACCACGGACGGGTTCCGGGTCTTGGGTCTGGCTTGCAAACCCCTGAGCGCGGTGACGACCTTCGAGGAGGCCCTGCAGCTCCAGAGGTCGGCGCCAGCGACTTTTTTTTCCGCCGTTTAGATGTTCGCCCCCGAGCATTTCACGGGGTGCCTTGCCACCCTGCAGCCGGCAAGGAATTAAACGCTACCCCGCGATAAAGCAATTGCTGGCTGCCCCAGATGGGTTTTTAGCTCTTTATACCGATTGATCCGCTCCGCGTTGCGCTGAGGATGGTGTGGAACGGCTCGTCGT
>NW_010534339.1:16949-17328 GCF_000687285.1 Phaethon lepturus | reverse complement strand
CTTAACAGCCATGACGGCAGAGCAAAAAACTCTTAGTGTGCACGGCAGAGTTGGGGAGACACCATCCTCTCCAGCTCAGCCCGGCATTAACAGCCCTAACAGATTAATGACGCTTTGTGCTTTGAAGAGGGGAAAAAGGAGACGGGAGACTAATTGGGGAGATCAGCAGGAGGAAAGCCAGCATGTACTCCCTGCCCGAAGCCCCAGCCAGCGCTTGGGGAATCGGCTGCTCCCTTGGGGTCCCCCGTCGCATCAGGGCAGCTCAGCCTGCCCCCGGGACCACAGCCCAGGGCAGACCCTGGTGGGCGAAGCCTCCTTCGGGGTGTCCCACCAGCCAGGACGGGGCGACAGGGACTAGCTGGGTGCACACCCGGAGCCG
>NW_010534339.1:14547-16826 GCF_000687285.1 Phaethon lepturus | reverse complement strand
GCGGGTTGTTTGAACAGCGGCAGCAGGATGGCTGGCCCCGAGCCCGGCGCGCTGCAGGGCCGGCAGCTCCCGTCCCCTCCCTGCCACCAGCCCGCTCCCTCCAGCCCCACAGCCTCGGGGGAAGGAAAAATGTTTCGTGGGAGCTGTTGGACAAAGAGGAGAGGATGTGTCTGCGCAAACAAGTCAGCTGCCCTGTTTAATAGGCACTGATGAACCCATTTTGGAAGCTCATTCGCTGCCACGTGGGATATACCTACCCACACTGATGGGAGTACAGCAGCAGCCCCATCCCTAAAAAGCTGTTATGTATCCTTCTAACCACTCTGGCCTCTTCACCAGTGGGGTCCCTCCTGCTCCATCAGCATCCTACTGAGCAGCCACCCACCTACCTGCAGTCCCTGATGCCCAGCCAGGCTCTGAAATGGGTGCAAGCTGGTGGTTTCCCAGGGTCTTGGACTGGAATTGAAGAGAGCACTTGGCTCTGACTTAAGGACCATGAGCAGGGAGTTGTGTCTGATGGCTTTTATGGTTGCTTCCTCCCCTAATTAGAAACAGGCAGCCACCAATTACCTGCTCTCCGCTTGACACCTGTGTGAGAGAGACCTTTTCCCCAGCCCAGCCTTGATCAGCCACCACCCTGCAAACACTTGGTGGGAAAAGGGTCTCTCCCCCTCTCCAAGGATCTGGCCAAGGGGCTTTTTATTTACGTTCACTATCCTGGCCGTGATTACTGCTGCAAAGGTTGTTGATATTTCCTTTGTGCTTTCCAATAGCCCTTTGCAAAGGGCTGGCACCAGAAGACCAGGCTGAAGACCTCCTAAGCTAAAAAACACGTTTCCACATCGTGCGCCCCAGGGCCAGGTTCCCAAGCTGGGACAGCAGCAGATCTAAGTCTCTGGGTCACGGGCAGTCGATGAAGCATCCTTCACCCAAGCATTAGCTGCTCCAGCCCCCCGCCCCACCTGCCCTGCAGCATCCGGATGTTCTCAGCCCATTCCCTCTTCCCAAAGAGGTATGAAAGCTCCTAGGACAAATTTACCCCATCTGTGCAGCAGGCAAAGTGTTTAAGGGTTGGAGGTGTATCAGGGCCACTGCAAGCAGGAAAGAAAAATAAATATGGGCAGGATCTCCCAGCAAACCGGCAGCCCTGAGAAGAGGAGCCGGCATCCCTCGGTGCCCCGGTGAGGTGGGTTTGTCGGGCTCTGGGTGCTGTTGCCGTCATTTGCTCTGAGCTGGCACCGGTACAGCTGCAGCCCCTGTGCCGGAGACATAAACACATCCGAAACCTGCACATCAGCTGTCATGCTTCCTAACCCATTTTTCTCCAACCTTGTTGTCCTATCCCCACCCAGCAGGCGACCAGCTTTGCCACCCCCTTGGCCAAGAAATGCCTCCCAGGCAGTTTGGGCTGGGGCTGCCTTCCCCAGTCCTGCCCTCCCCGCTCATCTGGGCGCTCTCCCCTGCTCTCGGAGGGGTTCCCAAGCGTTTGCAGGGATGCTCTGGATGTGTAGGGGCATTTACAACCTAACCGACTTCTGCAAGCCTCGCTAAGGCCCTCGTTCCACCATCAGCACTGAAACCCCAGGGGGAACCTTGGCCCTTCATCCCACCGTGCCTCAGTTCCCCATTTATGCTCCGGGACCGCTGTTCCCAGGGGCACGGGGAGAACCTTTGTGGACCTTTCCCTCCCTCTCCTGATGCTCCGGTGGTTTCCTTCTACCTGACTCCCTCCCGCCTCCCCTGTTTGGATACGACTGTGTGCACCTCTTCCTCCCTGTGCTGATGAAAGGGCCTCCCGGTCCCCGCACCCCCGTCACCCTCCGATGCTCCGTCACAGTGAGCCTCTGTTCTGCAGCTAGGTATTAAAGTGACTGGTGATGCTTTCAGGCTCATCTAACGACTTCCAGAGCCTTAATTTAATTTAATTACCATCCCCTTCTTATCTTAATCATCCCGCCTGTGTTTATAAACAAAACACTGACTCCGTGCCCCACGGGCTGCAACCTGAGCGCAGCACCTCCCATCTGCACAACTCATTACATTCCTCGCTCGGCCCATCTGCCAGACGTCCGCAAGGAAGCCCGTGCAAGATCGCGGCAGAGAGCCCCGTGCAAGCCACGACTGGAAAGCCGACGCAGAAAAGGCGCTGCATTAACCGCTCGGCTTTCATCCGCCAGCCCAGATTTTCCCGGAACGCCCTCGTCGCTCCGTGCCTGGGGTGAGGTATTTGGGTTGGGGTTGCTCAGCCCGTTCCTCGCTCTCCTGTTGGCGGTGGGGGG
>NW_010534339.1:4435-14479 GCF_000687285.1 Phaethon lepturus | reverse complement strand
TGCTGATGCCAGCTCGGCCCCGGCCCCTCCGTTGGGATGTTTATGCCAAGGAGACGGCCTGACTAGTTGATTTGGGGGAAAACCGGGATGCTGTGAGCAGCCAGAGTGGTGTCTGCAAACTACTGCCCTGCAAATACTCAGCAAAGAGCACGCGATGAGCTGTCCTGGGCAGAGCCAGGCTCCCGGGGATGCCCCGCTCCTGCCAGCGAGCAAGGTGCCATGGGTGGAGATCACACGGTGGCTCCGCAACCCCAAAATGAGCCCAGAAATGGAGGAAAAGTCACTCCCTGTGCAAACCCGCTGGTTCCTCTCCCCCGACTGTGGAGCATCTTCTCCCTGAAGCGCAGATGTAGGGTGAATGACGGCACGGCTGACTCCATCCCTACCCCGAGGACTTCAAGGCTTTTGAGGCTCTCCCCGTTTCTCCTAGAGGTTGTCCGTCTTTTGAAAATCTGTCCCTTCCCCTCTAGGTGATCCATCTCAGCCGCAGTTGAAGAGAGACCTGGAAGTTTTCCAGCAGAGCTGTCATTTGGTTTCTCTCATGACGCTGATTTTTTTTTTAGTCCCTCGAGAACCCAGATTCTTGCCAGTCTGGACAAACACCACCGAGATAACCCCGCTGTTATAAAAGGTGAGGTGAGCTCCTGCTAACCGAAGAGACTCTCGTAAACACCAGAACAAGGGACTTGGCTCAATGCAGGCGTAAAAACAAACCTTGGCTTTGACTTCAAAAGCCTCAGAGTTTAAAAAGCAGTTATGATGCAACCTCCTTTGTATGCGAGCGGGGATGGTAGTGCCGGTCTCCGCAGGAGGGCGGGATGTGCCGCCTGGCCGGGGGGGGCATTTGCAGAAGGCTTTGCAAGCCTGGTGAGGCTCAGTGGTGCCAGGCCCAGGGAAAAGGGCATCCCACTCCCAGCACCGTGTTCGGATCCTGCCTCCTCCGACGGGAATGAAGCTGCTGAAGGGCTGCCCAGAGCATGGAGGTATGAGGAGGAAAGAAAATGCCTTGCTCTGCTTTCTCTCCTTCCTGCGAGACCTGCGTTGCTCCCCGGCTTTCCTCCTGGCCAGCTGCGCGTGGCAGAAGCACACCGCATCGCCCTGCCGAGATGCGGTACAGCCGCGATGAGTGACCAGCTTAAAGCCATCTGCTGGGAAGAGATCCCAACCAAAGCGTGAAAATCAGCCTTTTCCCCATTGCTGGGGACTCCTGACAAATTTGTATCTGTAGGGCAGGCTGCACAGTATCCGGTGGCCCCAAATACTTTGAATAACTGGCTCCTTCTTACAGAGGGAGCAACAGTAGCTTGGGGCCGCTTTGTTTTCCTGACATACTGATCCGAGCGAACCTCGTGTGTCTCATCTCACAGCCCATCCTGGGTTGCAGAAGCTCCTAATTCCTTTCCATGGTGCCGGGTCCAGGACAGTCACACACCCCCGGGACCAGGAGATGCCGACAGCACGGCCATGGCCAGCCAGCATCCGACAGCATCTCTCCTGAAGGTGTTTTCCTGTCCCCTGCGATTTAGACCGCAGCCAGGGAAATGTCCTGGTATCTGTCATCTCAGAAGCAGACGACGTGTTCCTGGAAAGCGGCACATGTGAGCTCTGATGCATTCGGTTGGGTAAAGCAAGATGAAATTTAAAAATAGGTATTATGCTGAATTACATGGATAAATCAGGAAGAGCAGGCTCCCTGGCAGCACGTTTAAGGTGTTTGTGCAGCTTTTCTCTGCAGCTCAGGTTGCAGCACTGATTTCAAGGAAGATTGGTTCAGGTCCCTGCGGAGAAATCCATTCCCGAGAACTGCAGCCTCAGCACTCTCCCGTGTCCCTGGACAGACATCACCATCTCCATGAGCAGGAGCAGGTTAAACCATCAGCTCGTGGAAGAGAGCCACATGGCAAGAGCTCCTGCTCCCCCGCGGCAGCCGGGGAGCCGCCACGTCTGCTGGGAGCACACGTGTGGGACCGTGAACAGCGCAGGAGAGACCTCGTACCAACCATCTTCATGCCCGACACTATGTTCCCCAGGCGTTTGTCGGGGGAAATGAGATTAAAAAACCCTTTAAGGTGGCCACAGCGTTGTCCTGCGCACAAGAGCAGGAGCTGGGGCAGAGCATTCGTAGCAAGCCGCTCCCCTCGCGCTGGTCGCTGGCAGGAAGGACACAGGTTTTTCCTATTATAGCTTAGTCATGGGACTAATAAAGCCTCTTTAATCATTGTTCGTCGCTTGTACACACACACGCACACAGAGGCATACTCAGAGCTAAAGTGCAGAGGGAGTCAGCACCTGGCAAAGTCATTACTGGCCACTTTAATTTATTTCTAATCTGATGCCAAAAAAAAAAAAGTTAAATGAAAACCACCACCAAGAGAAGACCTCGGCCCAGGTGGAAGGAAAGGTTTGCAGGCTGTGATGGAGGTGTGCGGGCAAAGAGGGAAACTGAGGCAGGAGAAGGTGCAAACTGCCCCATACGTGAGTGGGGTGGCCCGGCGGGGTGCAGCAGGGAGCCCTGGCCGGGCTGAGGGGGCTCCCGAGGCACACTGTGGGGCCGAGGTGTGGATGGGGCACCGGGGGCACCGCGTGTCCGTGTGCTGCTGCCTCTTGCAGGGGATGGAAGTAAATATTTCAGTGAAACCCAATTCCCTGGTGCGAACTGCAGCCTCTCCCGGAGGTCTCTGACATGGACCTTCTCAGGTGTGCCTGAGCTGGACCCAAAACCGCCGGGGTTTTACTTAAAACCTGTGTCCAGACTACTAAATTTCATGGAATGTAGAGCCACTCAGACCCCCTCTCCCTTTACGCAGACGCAGGGTCCCCACCTCTTTATTTCAGACATCCCGTCAATAAGGCTGGCTACAATAAAAACTTATCAACCCATAAAACGCACCCTCCCCAGCGCATATTCCTGGGGCGAGGCTGTGATAAGGGGTTCAGATACAGGAAACAGCAGAGAGAGCTCAACAGAAAAGGCACTTTAGGGAGGTCCTACATAAACGACGGCCTGTTTAATTAAGCAAGGGACAGGGCGGACGGCACCCATCCCTACGGCGGCGTTGCCCGGGTGTCTGCGGGGCGGGATGGAGATGGGGCAGGCTCCCTCCTGGCGCGGTGCCTGGCACGGTGTCCCATGGGTGATACGCTTGCGTCAGCATCCCTGTTTGAGCTTTTAATCCCGTGAGGATTTGGTCCAGGGATGGTGATGGCGGCTGCTGAGCATGGGGCTGAGCGAGGCAGAGAGGGTTACCTGAGGGAATCGCATCTGGCAGAGGCAGTAAAACTTTTTTTTTTTCCTTTTTTTTAGATTTATTGTGGAATAACACATAAAGCTTGGTAAATGTTATTCAAATATTTGTGAAGTCAGGGCTGGTGTGCTCAAGTCTGACAGCAGCTTCCTTGTGTCCTTTCTCTGAGTTCGGAAAGATCAACCCATCTGAAAGGAAAATACTTCAGTGACATGTTTACTTTTTTCACAGCTTGTTTTCTCGCCTGGATGGGAAACCCTGAAGCCGTCAGTGGGGTTTAAATCCCACCAGCTGCTGTGGGCTGGCAGGTGGAGGTACCCGCTGTGGCATGAAAGAGCCCCCCACCCTGTCTCCCAAATGCACTCGGCAGAAGTTAAAGATTTCATGGAAGTCGGTGTAGAGGGACGGGCTCCCAGTGTCCATTTTAATATTTCAGATGATCTGAGTGTACATTCCTGCCCAAAGTTGTGCCCCTTGGTATCTACCCATTTGATCTTATCCTGCTTTTGTCTGTTGGCCCTGGAAAACCTCACCCATCTCAACCCTGATGTTTAGGGATGCCATGACCCATCAGCCAAAACTCTTCAACTTATAATGCTAAAATAAATAACACTCAGTAAATAAACTGAGCTTCCCCACCCTGTCTGCGTAGGCACCACTTCCAGTCCCTGAATCACTTCTGGGGCTCTTTTCCTGGACACTCCCAGTGTGCCACCCTCCTCCTTGGCAAGGGGACACCAGAGCCGGGGACGTCACTCTCCCTGCTCTCAGCCCACTGCCACAGCCACAGCGAGTAAAACCTCCACCCGCGCCCCACCACGTCCAAGGACGGTAGTTGCCCTCACGGCTGCTGCCTTGCGCTGGGGACACAGTCAGGGTTACCACAAATCTGAGGACCCTGGCAGTCTGGATTACCTCTGAAGGACCACAGTAACATTTTTAGAGGTTGTTCCACTGAAATAAGGCTAAAGCCCACGGTTCTGCCATGGCTTTCACATGCTTTGCTTCCCAAGACAGAGAGGTTGTCTCATCCTATAAATACCACCTTCCCTTTTTGTTCCTAGACTCTTTATGTGGTTGTACTAAAAGAGGCAGTTTTGGCTTGCACCAAGCCGAGTGATCTGGCTCATTTTTTAACAGCCATTTACAAATGTTTTTGGAAGGGTTTTATTTTTTTCACTGAACAGATGAAACTGTTCGGCTCAAGAACCGATTTCTGTGCAACCCCACTGGAAAGGCGTCTGCCTGACCGCACCTCCCCAGGGCAGTTGCTTCTCCCAGCCCGTAGCCAGCCCCGTTTGCCCTCCCATCAGGTGAGCTGTGAGGGTTTTGTATCATTAGCGTTTATCAATCTATCTAAGCAGCAGACGCCACTCCAGCTCCATTTGTACCATGGCCAGATGCCAAGACAAACCACACAACTAAGGCTGTTGCATTGACAAGATCACCTTTATCAGCCCAAATCCTAGCCCTGTAGAAATGAAGGAGTTAGCAGAGATCTATTTTCATCATTTGCGGGGATTGGCATCAGTTACACCCCTCCTTTAATTAACTACACGTTGCTTTGTATAAAAGCCTTCTCAGTATTTCAGCTGTGATGGATGTCAAGCCGGAAGCCTTTGAATAACCCGAGGGACCTCGTTGCCCTGTCCGAAATACTGGCTTCTTTCTAGACCTCCTCCCAGCCTGGCCATAACAGCAACGTTTTGGAACTGGGAGACCAAAATGACCACACTGCCCTTCACAGCACAGTGCCACATCCCCACACTAAGGTGATGGGCATTGATGAGCACTGGTGGGACCTCCTCGAGGCATGGTCCCTGGGGAGCAAGACCTGGAAGTGCACGTTGGTTTTGTGGTATAGACAGGATCTCACTGGGCTTTTTCCAACTCTTTTTTCTTTCCGAGTGGGGTGAGGATTTGACCTCAGTCCTTCCCAAGTGCCGCTCTCGAGCATTAATCCAACAGGGTGCCTCTGTTTCCATGACCCTATTTCCACCCTCAGCGTTACACTCCACTCGAGCTCCATGAGCTGTTCCAGATGTTTTGGAAATCCCCTTGCAGTTTGGTAAAAGCTCCAGAAAAAAAGAGAATTTCTCCCAGCAGACAGTTCTAAAGGAGGAGGAGGAAAAGCAGAGGATGTGAGGAGCAGAGGATGTGAGGAGCAGAGGATGTGAGGAGCAGAGGCATGGTCGGATAACCTCTCCCCAGGCTACGATCCACATCAAATACAAAACAGGATTGATGAAGTGCTGAGGCAGGTCAGAGCTACCCCAGATTGCTCTTGGAGATGGAGGCTGAAAGCCTGCAGCCCCTCTCCCTTCCCATCCGGGGGAGCTTTGTCCCTCACTGCAGCAGACGGGCATCTCCCTCTCTGCCGGCTCCCCAGCCCTGAGGGGTTGGAAGCCTGCCATCGGACGTGCCAGAAGTGGGGAAGATGGATACAGCACATTCTGGAGTTGCAACTCTGTCCTCGGGTCCCAAGAGTGCCTTGGCTTCTCCTGAACTGCTGCCGAGATGCAGATGGGACTTCAACCCCACTTCCCAGAGCTGCTCTCTGAAGAGGAAAATTGCAGTCAAGGTGTGGATGGGCCTGGGTTGAGTCTTTCCTGGATTAAACCCTTTGCAGGGCACATGGCATCCCCGCACACCGTGCTTCTGCGGAGTTTATATCCCTTCCTCTTGCTGAAATCTCGCATAAACAAATGCTTCATTTATAAAGCATCCCTCCACCTCCCTGCTCTGCTCTATCCATAAAAACATACAATGAAATTATATATAAATCCAGCAGCAGAAATAGAGAGGGACTGAATCCATAGCCTGGATTCAGCCTCCACCCAAGTCAGGAGACACTGGAAGCTGGACCTGCCTCCAGACTTTGTGGCTGGAGCCCATCTGCAACTCTAAAAGCCGAAATGAAAATAAAGAAGAAACCAAATAACATGGCTGGCATCTCCTCGCCTCGACCGCGGGCTCCCTGGGGCAGTGACTGTCTTTTTGTTTGTCTCAAGAAGAGCAATTTTACTGTCTGCAAATGAGGAGCTGGAGCAGGGTCAGGGAGTCTCGCTGAGGGAAGGGGCAGAGAGGAGCAGAGCTCCCGAGGGGGAGCTGGGCAGCAGGATGGGCAGCAACACAAGACAGCTATAGGGAAGGCTACACTTTCCCTTCTTCATTCCTCAGCACCACCCCCAGTGTGCCCCAAAATCTACCAAAAATATGGTACCATTGGCTACCACCTCCTTGGCTTCCCCTGGGGCAACCCCGGACTCTGGGGTGTGACCGCAAGGCAGCTATTTCTGGTAGCCAGCCCTGTACAGTGGCCAGGGAAGATGAGGGATAGTAGCCAGGAGAAGGAGATGTTAGGCATTTGGGTAAAGGCACCTCCCAGCCCCCGGGCAGGTCAGGGACCAAAGGGTCTGGTAAGGTCATTTCCAACTGAAAAAGGGCCACCCTCACGCGGGGACAGGAGGATTTGCAAGTTAGTAACTTGAACTTGCACCTCTTGGTTGAGCTGTCCTGGTCACATCAGGAAACAAATGCATTTGGTTCCCTAAATGGGAGGAGGTTTTTTGTCATCATTGTCATTTTTCTAGTTTCAGTCTTTGTCAGCAGCCCTTCCTCTTCCTCCCTGCTCTCCGAAATAACAGAAAGCTGCATCCTCCTCCTCAGCTGCCTCTTGCAAGTTGCTGCAACACCCAGTGCTTCTCCCCAGCCACCAGCCCTGCATAGCAAAGGTCAGAGCCCACGTGGAGAGGACCGAGTCTCCAGCCTTAGGGGTTTGATGACTTGATGGCCTAGGGCAGGTATGTATGGGGTCTTGCTGGTATTTGTCCCCTTCAGATGTGTGTCAAGACCTGCCGGGCTGAAAATGCCCTTCCCACCACTCACCTCCCATGTGTTGTCCCACCAGAGGCTGGGATGAGGAGTGGACACTTCATCCCCTCTGCAAACATCACGGTCTGTTTATGCCACTGATGCAGTGGGGCAGATGCCAGCCTTGGTGGCTTCAGTGCAACAGGACCAAGAGAAGAAATCAGCGGTGGTGTAAGGAGTGGGTCAAATGCTCAGAAATGGAGGAAGGACACACTCTGTACCCCAGAGCTATGAGTTTCTCAGTTCCTAAACCCTTTTCCTTGACCAAACCCAGAGTTCCTCCCCCACAAATACTTCTAAAACCCCTCTAAGCTCCTTGGAGATCTCCTTGGGGTGGAGTTCATGCTTCCATCAGCAGCTCCAGGAGCCCGGCATGATGCCCACCCTATTGTGTCCCAGCACTACCCACTGCCGATCCTCCCGGAGGCAAAACTGCTCATCCTGGTTGGAGCCAGTGCCATCTCCAGTGTGTCTTGCCAGCCTCAATGGATGGTGGCTCTCCGGGCAGAGCCCCCCGGGCTGGCTGCCTGCTGGGAAGAGGCTGTGCTGTCTCTGGGCTTGGTGCCTCTTCCTTCTGGGTAAATATTAGTTACACTTCTGTGTGCTTAGGAAAGCTCACTCATGACTGGGCTGAGCATCCGTCTGGAAGAGGCTTGGCAGCTTTGTGATGCTGATCGTCTCATGGTTTTCTCCTCTTTTGAGATTTTTCTGCCTCCTTTGGTGTCACCATCTGACCCACACTCAGCCTGTAGGACAGCTATTTTCAGGGTTTATGCGAATTTCAAACACGGGCATGGGAAGGTTCATACGATCCCAGCGTCTGACTGTGACTTCTTATGTTAATAAACCTAAATAAAAACTGGTGGAAAAGCAGGGCTACACAAATCCTGATGTCCCCAGACCATAACTGCCCTCATGAAACCTGCTGAGAGCGGTCAGAACTCCAGCACGTAGGAAGCACCTGCATCTGGCCGCTCCCTGAACCCCAGAGCATCTCCCAAACCTCACAGGTTGTCTCCCTCCATCCCCCCCAGCTCCAGGCTTCCCTTTTGTACACGTCTTCTCCAAACCCAGCTGCAGGCGCGCGACTGCGGCTCCAACCCACGCGTTGGTCCCCGGGGGAGGAATCCAGGCTTTGATACGTGGAGCGTGGCCCGCCTGTGCCATGCTCAGGCCTGTTGCCGTGTGGTCTCCCTGGCCAAGGAGCTGGCATGAGGCTTGCAGGGGAGAGCATCAGCCAGAGGCGGTCGTGCCGTTACTTGCACGCGTAGCCGAGCGCCGGAGCAGAGCACACCACCAAGCTAGTGGTGTGCCTCCTCCTCCCGCTGTGTTTTGAGGCACTGAATCATCTGAATCCCAGAAGCAGAGCTGCTCAGACCAAGGAAACCTGGCCCTCGGAGACCCACCTCACCCGGGAAGCCTCTGGGAAACACTTCTGAATTGGCAAGACTTAGCCGTGAGGCGATGGGGGACGGAGGGAGCTTCGGCACTGCTGACGCCGTTCCCCAGGAACTAGGAATTCAACATAAAACTGAGCAGGGAGAGTTCACACGTATCCCACCTCCTCCTGAGGATCTGTCATTGCTTTAGCTCTGAGCCAGAGACCACCAGGGAAGGACATACAGTACACCCACAGGCTGACTCCGAGGAGCACGGCGAGGCCCAGCGCCAGCTCTCCTCCTTCCCCATTAATCACCGGGAAGAGGGAGACAGATGTCTCCCCAGGGAGTTTGGAAGGTATCACGAGGAGCAGGATAAGTCAGGTCCCTGCATATACAACCGGGCAATTATTTAAGGATGATCGAATATTGGCTCTAGGAACCCCAGGCAATAAACAACAGCCCGTGCCAGGTCGTGTGTTCACCTTCTGCCTGCACCTTGCAGCACTGAGCAGGGATGGTGGGCGAGGACCAGCACCAGCCATGCCCCGAACGCAGCACCCTTTTCCAGCTGGAGCCGCCGGCGAGGGCAGCGGGACCTGCTTTGACATAGCTTTGCTGCCTTCTCCCTGGGGAGCTGAGCAAGAAACGATGAAGTCACGGTGCACAAAGCCTGGCTGGATAGCGGCGCAGCAGGTATGAGTACCGACCGGCTGGCGTGTGCTGGCGCCAGCGCTCTTTGTGTTCAGCACGTGTGGGTGCCCTGACCAAGGCAATGGGGGTAGACACGACTGGAGCTCAACCGCTCCCTGTGTTTCGTGCCTTTTACCTCTGGAGGACCCCGGCTCGGCTTCCAGCTAGAGCCGGGCCGTCCCGCAGCACAAGTATCAGCAAGGTAGCAGCAAGCGATGGCTGGCGGGGATGCCCATATAAGAGCAAACTTGAGCTCCAGATCGTAAATGAAACCCTCCTCTTTCATTTACTCATCTGACCCAGCGGTGCTGGAGCTGATAATGCTGGTTTCCTTCTAGGCAGAGGCTAGTCATAAATAAAATAAACCAGGCGCGCTTTGTGTTTCCACCGCCTTGCCTTTCATCCCCGCTCCTCAAAGCCGCGCGAAAGGGAAGTCCTGAGTGGCGAGTGGGAGCGGTGCCCGGGACAGCAGCAGCTCCGGGCTTGGCCTCAGTTGCACTTGTGCCGGTTCACGGCGCCGGCGGGGTCGGGATCGCCTTCCCCTTTCGCCGGCGTGAGGGAAGAGTGCAACGAGAGGTGGAGATTTGGCTCGCAGCGACTCACGCTCACGGCACCGCCCGGGACCAAACCACGCTCCTTTTCTCACTTACCATCCAACAAGCATAAATGCAGAATTTCATATCGTAGGGGGGAGAGGACGTGCCCCCCCCTTCCCCAGCACCAGTGCCTAACTGGGAGGATGATGGGACGCACTAACAAGCAGCCAAAGAATGGAAAATCTGACAAATACAATGGCCCCAGAAGTCGCCAGCGCCGAGGCTGTTCCCAGCGGCTCCGTAGCGGGGGAGTGACCC